>NW_026591450.1:5663226-5846219 GCF_907164565.1 Psammomys obesus | reverse complement strand
ACACACACACACACACACACACACACACACACACACACACACACACAATGTTCTCAAATCAGGAAGAAACATGAAAACAGAAGCTAGCTAACTAACAGATACTGTGCCAGTCTATAGTGCAAGGCTGGCTAGTGAAGGCAACAAATGACAAAAGCAGATGGACAGAGAGACCTTGGGATTAAACTGGTTGATATCGTCGATTCCAATTGCATCTTATAAATCTACAGTTGCTAGCAAGTACTTTTGTCCTACTCAGGCTTGATATTATTATCACTTCTGTCCTGAGGAATTAGGCTTTCCTGCTGTACAGCATCACTGTTTATAAATAGATATGTGTTAAGATTTTATTCTGAGGTTCCACATTCTTTCTCAGTATTGTGGTTGATGCTGTTAGAAAAATTCCAAGCTACTATTTGCTTTGACGCTAATTCCTTGAATATTTCCTTCTGACAAAAGTATAGCTGTATTTAGCGTAGAAAGAACAAGGGTCAGAATGAAACAGTTCTGTAGGCTTTGTTCCTTCAATTAAAATAATAATGCAAAAGCCTTCTGAAAACCACAATCTGGTACATGACAAACTTTTCTCTTGGTGTTCATGGAGTCTTTTAAACTAATTATGTTTAAAGGCCTCAAATCTTCCTCTGGTCTTTTGGTTGTCTTTCTGCTGCCTTATAATCTACTCTACCTGCATTATTCAGAGTGACCTTTACAAATAAAAATTGAATTTAGTCATTCCTGTTTTAAGATTCTGTAATGAATCTCCTTCATCTTTTAATGAGATGCAAATGTCTTGTGCCTTTCCTGCTCTTGTGGGTGAATTTCATGCTGGTCTTATACTATTCTCTTGACCATCTGTAGTTTTCTTCTGCTCTTAGAAAATGTGAAGCTTTTCACAGCCAGCTTTATCTGCTTCTACCACTTTGACTTTCTAAAACTCATGTTTCCAATATTGTCTCATATGTCTTCTCAATAGATGGACAGTCTTGAAAACACTTATTTACAATATGTCCATAGTCATGTTCTTTCTCAATACTTTGTTTCTGAAGAACTGATCAAAACATGGACTTTTGAGCCAGCAGAAGGATGCATGCCTTTAATCTCAACACTTGGGAGGTAAGCCTGATTTACAAAACAACTTTTAGGACAGCCATGCCTATATAATAAATCCCTTTCTTAAAAACAAACATGTAATTCAAAATGTTTTTACTTATGTTGGCTTCATGTTCATCCACTCAACAAAGTATTTATAGCACATGTATTGTATTATACACGACACTGGTATAAAAGACAAAAATTCTTATGAAATCTAAGTTTCTTAAGCAATGATAGTTGGTTAAAGTCACACAAAATAAATTAAAATAACAATCATTTCAAGTGGTCTAATTTTCACAGAAAAAGAATAAGTAGCAGTGAGTTAAGAATACAGTGAAGTAAACTCTCAAGATAGACTCAACAGAGCTAAGAGGTTTGCCATTCCTTTTTAGATTTTGCAGAAAAGAATGCTAAGCAGAAGAAAAGTCCAGAACAAAGTTCGTGCACATAAGAATGCCTGATAGGTTAGAGGAATACTGCAGAGACTAATGCACTGAAGCAATGTCGTAAGGAGAGCAACAGATGAGAGGTGTTAATTAGGAGGGGCTTACTGAGAAGATGGGGACTTTTCAGGTGTCTGATAGGTTGACTTTTATTCATGGGGAGAGGGAGAGCCACTGAAGGTTTCTGAATCTCCCTTATTGCCAGTGTAGGAGTATTCTTTTGGAGACTTGCTGAGAAGGTTGTAAGAGTTCTAGGAAACAAAGAAACTCATTTAGAAGGCTGTTGGAGGACACTGGTACAATGTTCACTCTTTAAACAAGTATGTATTATGCACATATTACATAATGCCTGGCACTGACCTATAAAAGACAAATGTTCTGATAAAACTTAAGTTCCTTGTGGGAAGATATTTGGGGGTATTTAAAAATCCCCCAAAGTAAGTTATAAAACACATTAGAATGATGGATAGTCTGATTATTATAAACACGAGAAAGAAAAGCAGCAATAAAGAATAAAGTGAATACTGTCAGTGTGGGGATGATTTAGAGCTTGCATCTAGCAGAGGAGATTGAGAGAATTAGTCAGAGTCTGAATAAATTGTGACAACGCAAACTGTCCAGTGTTCCATCATGTTAGGGTGGACATATGCAATAGAGAAACAAGAAAAGACTCAAAGACCCAAACAAAGATATTTCAACTATTAGTAGAAATGGAGAATGTAGCTTGGAAGAAATAGTCTGAAGGAGCAGGAGGAGGTGCTTCATTTGTGGTATAGAAAGTTTGAGATACCTTTTTGCCACTGTCAAAGTCAAATGTCTAACAGACCACTGGAAAAGAGATTGAAGTGTGGGAATCACTGGGCTAGAAATATCACTTAAACATGTGAAACTTAAAAGCATCTAGGAGGTGACGATATGTAGAGACAAGACAAGGAAGAAAGAGAGTGTACTAAGGATTTCAAATATTAAGAGTGGGAGGAGGACTGCAGTGTTAGCTAAGGAAACTGAAACATGACATTATTTCTATGAGACCCTGACGCTGAAAACAATGCAAAAATGGTTTTGAGGAGAATGCAGGGATTATGCACATTCAGTGCGCCTGTTTTGTTGACTTTTCCTCTCATTGACATGTCACAAGAGGGCAAGAGTCCTGCCTTTCTCACAAGATATTAGAGCTCTAATTTCCAGTACTTGGTACTTATCAATAATCACTAAGTATTTGGTGAATAAAGTTGAAAACAATGCAATAACAATGAAATTACTGGACTAGATATGTAGTTATAGCTAAAGCTATTATTAAAAATAGAAAACAAAGCTGAAGATGCATACATGAAAAAGTGGAAGCATAGAGAAGGTGCAAAATTGAGTCAGTTAATCTACGTCAGCCATCCCTAACACACTATCTTGAAACACAAAGTGTTCAAAAGACCTTAAGGTTTTAAGTGCTGACTTGGCCCTGCAGGGAAAACAAAACAAAACAAAACAAAACAAAACAAAACAAAACAAAACAAAACAAAAACTGTGTATGTATATCACCCTTACTAAGAAGAAAACACCACCACGGCAGAGAAGATTTTCTTTTATTTCCCTTCAGATTTATGAGCACCAACAGAAGTGCCTAGAACAGGGTTGCTGAATGGATGCGTGGTTATGAAATTAGGACTGGGTCTTTATCAGTCGACTAAAGCCTCTCCAGTCTATTTAAGAGGGGACACAGAAATGTGAGGGCAGAGAGCAGACCTGGGTAGAGCAGAGGTGAGAGGACAGAGGCCTGCAGAGAAAAGCGGAAATGAGGGTGGGGTATCTCTGAGACAAGTTGGAGACCTAAGTCAGGGTAGGCTCCTGGGAGTGTATGAGTGGGACTCAAGCAGAGGCTCCTGGTAGCAGCGGCCACAGGGACAGAGAGAACACCTCTAATTGGACTAGTCTCCAAGCAGAGAGAGGGGAATGCCAACCCACTCGCGAAAACTTCCACCCAGATTTTACCCTGTCTACAAAATGTGCAGGGATAAAGATAGAGCACATAGAGCAGAAATAGAGGGAATGCCTGGCCCAAACAAAGGCCCACCCTTGGGAGAGTGCCAACCCCTGACACTATGAATGAGACTCTGCTGAGCCTACAGACAGGAGCTTATCAGAGTTGTCTTCTGAGAGGCTCTACCCAGCAACACCTCAGATCAGATACTGAGACTCACAGCCAAACACTTGGTGACATATAGGGAGTTTTGTAGAAAAGTGGGAGGAAAAAGAAAAGGACCTGGAGATGACAGGACCTCCACAAGAAGACTAACAGAGCCAACTCACCAAGGCCCAGTGGGCTTTCTGAGGCTGAAGCATCAACCAAGGACCATGCATGGACTGGACTTAAACCCCCTACAAAATGTAGCTGATGGGCAGCTTAGGCTTCACAGGTGTCCTCAAGTGAGGGAAGGGAGGGAGGACTGCCTCTGACATAGATATTCCTGCCAGCTTTTGGATCACTTCTCCTTGAAAGGACCGCCTTGCCAGACCACAGGGGAAGAGGACAAGCTCAGCCCTGATGCAACTTGAAGAGCTGGGGTGGACAGGAAGGGGGCCTTCCCTTTTCTGAAGAATAGGAGAGGGGAAAGGTAAGGAAGGGTAGGGCTAGGAAGTGAGGTGGTATGGGGCTATAACAGAATGTAATGTGAATAATGAATAAATAAGAGCAGAGATAGAATAGTGACAGTTTCAGAGATGCCACAGAAGGAAGTGATGCGTCACGAGGCTAGCATGTAGTAGAACATAACACATTTTGTTGCTGAAAGAGTAGGAGCAAAGATCAGCCAACGGCCTGTGGGAATAATACTTTTTAGTGTGTGATAAGATCTGAAGTAGAATTACATTAGTGGGATGAGAGTAGAAAATACAAGTTAGTTTAAAATAAGGGGAGCGGGAACTAGATAGAGCCTGATGATTTGATCACTGGTAAATAAAGCCAACTTCCTATCACTGTGATATGAGAAGGAATGGAAGAAGTGTCAAAAGCTATTTTCTGTTTTGTTTTGTTTGAGAGAGGGTACAATATTCAATTTTGGCAAGACAGGTTTGGGGGACTGTTAGAATCAGCAAGAAATTAAATAAGTTCATTAGGACAAGAATTAAAGGCAATCTTTAATTAAGGATCCCAGCCACCTGCAGAAGTTATACCTGAAACCAGGAAGATGACCGATGTAAAGAAGGATGAGATTGTAGAGCAAAGATAGTGAATGTCAAAAAAAATGTGTGTGTGAGTGAGAATTCTTGGAATGAACCTGTGTTTACAAAGACTGATTGGCCAATTTAAACTACAGTAATGTGAGAGGTGGGAAGGCTGCAGGTCCTTTAACTAATAGTTTGGGGCTAGCTTTAGCTTCCTGCGTAGCCATTCCCTAACTACCTCTTTGTTAGAACTAACATCCTATGACTAATAAAAAAATATGTGAGTCTATTGACCTAGCAGACACTTAGCTCCCACCAACCTAAAAGCTAAGAATGTCATCAAATAACATCTGATACTTATATAAAAGCTTTCCTTGTCTTGTTATGAAGATTCCCTGATGTAAGTTATAAGTGTATTTTAAGTTTACTTTGATTTATGATTTTCTTTGTTCTGCAAATTTCTAGAATTTCATGAAATGGCTTCCTGTTAAAACATAGGATTTGGGTTAATCTAAACCTGTGTTCCAGGACCATGGGGCCTCAAAATCACTCCAGAATGAACCAACCCTTATTCCATTAAGGTGAGAGCTGGGATGCTTGTTTGTTTGTTTTGTTTTGTATCAACGTGGGTGACTGAAAGTTACAGGAAAATTGTTGAGCTGCAGAGAAATGGAAAACCGACCTGGATAGGAAGAAAGTCCAGGATCTGGAATCTGGATTGAAAAATGAAGATAGAATGAAAGACACTGAACTCTAAAAGGAAGCAGTCTTATAGTGCATCTTAAACTGTCAGGTGTAAGGAAAGTAAGGAAATTCAGGAATTTGTAGAAACAAAACCAAGAAGAAGGGTATTTTCTTATATTTTTGTCCTAGAATTCTGCATATAAACAGTGAACTGAGAGACAAAATACCCTAAAGGCCAAACTTCTTTCACAGAAGCAAACACAATCCACATCAGAAAGAAGGAAATTCCTTAAGAGGATATTTATTTTATTTGTCTCACCACTCCAGGTTTTATAGGAAACCAGAAGTTGAGAATGGAGGACTAGAGCCAACCCTGGCTTTCTGGCTTCTCTAAGGAGGAAACTCCATGTATGTAGGCACCCTGATCAGACTGGGAACTGTGTAGGAAGGGAAACTGACATAGAGTGGAGAAAAGAAAATTCTGTAAGTCAAGAGAGAGAGCCTCAGATGATGCTCTTGATGGAGCAGACTCTCTGGAACTGCACCCCATCGCAGCTGCCAGGAAAGCAACACCTTTGGGTATAGTGGATTCTATTAATAATAATAATAATAATAATAACAATGAAAAACACTTTATAAAAGCTCTTTAGATTTTATAAATGAAGGTTCAAAAACCTTAATCCTAGGGAACTTAGCTATTTTTCTTTATCCTAGAATTATTTCCAAAATTTAGAAAAAATTTGAAAAACTCCATCAACTTATCATTCAGTTGGGTAAGATGAAGTGTTTTTACACTATCTCTGTTACACAGGGCAGAAGGATTAGGGTGATTTATGTACCTACTCTTAGTACAGAAATCTTATACCACACTGAGTACAAGTCAAGATTACATTGTCGGAACACAGTAAGATCAGTACTCTTGTAAGCCAGCACAGCTAACCTACAGTCATTCTCTAGGGGTAGGGTTCCTTGGCTAAAATGTAAAGATCTAGTGGCTGTGGAGATTGTTTATTTGACAAGGTACTTACTGTGAAAGTGCAGATCCAAGTTCAGGTCCCTAGCATTTACATTAAAAATCAGATGTGGAAGCATATCCTTTTATCACCAACACTGATGTGTGGAAACGGGCATATCTATGGGCCTTGCTTGCCTGGCCAGCTGAAATGGTGATCTCCATGTTTTGTGAGAGACCTTGTTCTTAAGCATAAGATGTGGAGGCTTTTGAGGAAAGCATCATGATATTAACCTCTTCCCTCCATAGTTGACTGACTGGTGATTTGCACCTGTATACATGCATACAAGACACACAGGGGTCAGGGGAGGGAGAGATCTCTAAGTCCGCCTATCTTAATCTGATAGTGTATGGCCAGGATTCCTCCATAGAATCATTTGGTGTTTAATGTTTGTACCTGCTACAGACATGTTGCAATAGTGGATAAAAGTAAAAACATAAAAACTGAAAACTGAAAAGAACCGCTGCCAAACTTGAAAGCAAAGTAAATACTCTAAGGGCTACAATCACTGCGAAGTATGTAGCACAGAAGTTGCAACTGTCTTCATGTCGCTGAGGGCAGCCAGAATAAGGTTATCTCCATAGCCAAAAGAGAATAAAAGTGCACATAAATCTGAAGCTTTGCTCATGAAGGAAATAAGAGATGCATTTGCAATTAGACAATAGCAAAAATGAAAGGAAAAAGAACTTCAAACATGTGCTGCCCAAGACTGGAAGGAAGCTTTCAGCAGGCCAGAGAGGTGGTAAGTCTCAGCTCTGGAACCAGGAAACAATTCAGGCCATTCTGGATCAGCGAAGCTCAGAATTTTATTAAAAGATTTCCTTCTCGGAGAAGACTAGTAGAATAAATTCAAAACCGTTAGAGAAACATAACAATCCTCTATGTAAAATGAGCCTATAAGCTCAATTCTCCAAATATGTGAATGAATATGAACTAAATAGTCAATGAAATCAATAATTAGAATTATTATATATAAAGTTATTATTTTAAATTAGGGTGAAGATTTGGGGTGTATTAGTAACGGAATTGTAGAAGGTAGAATGATAGCCGGGTTGCAGCACTCACGTAATTTCTTGTGAAAGTTGAATGATGAAAAAGCAAAGAAATGGAGCCTGTACTTGCAGCATTGTAAGAGGCAAGATCATACAGATGCTGATTTTTTGAGGCCATGGAATACAGAACATGGGATCAAGCAGAGCTAGGAAAATAGAAAACAAACAAAACAAGACAAAACAACCACAGTGCCTGTGGTAGGAGGGACACTGACCTGTGAAACCTGCCAATCAAACACTCAGATATGAAATATTATGCTATCGAGAACTTCATTTATTTGCTCATAATTACTGATGGAGAAAAATTATTATTCACATGCTCATTAAAAAACAAGACTATCTCTGCAACTCTTATGAAAGAAAACATTTAATTGGGGCTTGCTTACATTTTCAGAGGTTTGGTCCATTAATGTCACGGCAAGAGGCATAGCGGGAACCATAGCAGCAGTTCTAATCCACATCTGTAGGCAGCAGGCGGAGTGAGCCCCGGGGCAAAGTCCACCCCTAATAACACACCTGTCCTCCAACAAGGCCACACCTTTTCATCCTCCCAAAGTAGTGCTACTCCTTGATATCTAAGCCTTCAAATATGAGCCTGTGGAGGCTGTTCTTATTCAAATTACCACAACTTTCACTTGTGCGTAATAAAGAACTTGATTTCATTTTACAAAAATGAAGCTCAGTGCCCAGCAAAACTAATACTTATTTTCTTTCTCCTTTCTTATTGGAAAAACTTCTAAAAAAAAAAAAAAAAAAAAACAGCAATAGAAAAGAACATATACAACATCAGGCATTTCAATTAAAATTTAATATTATCTGAGTCACAGAATGTGATGTTTCAACTTTTACCAAAAGAGAAATAATAAAATAAAAATTAAATTAAACTAGGCTCTAAGTAAATTTAAAGTGTGTAATATCTATTACAATCCTATGCAATTTAACAGTGTATCAAGCTTAGGTAGAAAACTATAATTATGAGGCAGTCTCATATTTATCAAAGTTTAGATGTTGATAAAGGCAATTTTTAGACATTACCAATTCCTTGAAACTTGAACATTAATCTAAAATATTGTAAATTATAATAATGCATCATTAATGTTCTCTGATCATGTACTCTGTAATAGTCTCTGGCTGTAAGGCCTATAAAACACAATGAATTGCCCTGCAAGATACCCTCAATGATGCAATACTGGCACTCTTTTTCTTCCTTTTATTTTGTTTTTCATTCCATTAATTTACTTATTTAATCACTTACAGCCTGCTCCCGGCCTGCTCCTTCCTCTCCACCAAGCCCCACCCTCATAACCCCTCCTCCCATCCCCCTTCCCATTCTCCTCAGAAGGGGAACTCCACCATAGGTAACAACCCACCTTGGAACATCAAGTCACAGCAGGACTAAGTGTGTCTTTTCTCACTGAGGTCAGACAAGGCAGCCCAGCGAGGGGCATAGGATCCAAAGGCAGGCAACAGAGTCAGAGACAGCCCCTACTCCAACTGTCAGGAGTCCCACATGAAGAACAAGCTGCGCATCAGGTACATATGTGTAGGGGGCCCAGATCCAACCCAGGCATGCTCTTTGGTTAGTAGTTCAGTCTCTGTGAGGCCCCTTGGGCCTTGGTTGACTCTGTAGGTCTTCTTGTTTTGTTCTTGACCCCTCTGGCTCCCTCTAGCTTTCCTCCCACTCTTCTGCATGCCCCCTCATCTCTGAATATTGGTTGGCAGTAAGTCTCTGCATCTGTTTCCAGATGAAGCCTCTCAGAAGTCTTAAGAGGCTTCACTTAGTCCTGCTGCACCCTCTAACTTGTTGTGCCAGGGTGGGTACCCATGGTGGGTCTCCCCTTCTCTGATAAGAAGACAAAGGGGGAAGGGGGAAGAATTTGGGGTAGGAGGAAGACGGTTTCTAATGTCCAGAAGACAAGAATGAGTGCTGTCAGGTAGTGTCTGCTGGAATTGATAGAGCGGCTACAATCAAAAAATTTCAAATTCACAAATCCCTGTCCCTAGACAAAATTTCCTTCATCCACATGGTGTGGCTGTCAAAAGCTACAAAAAAAGGGTATAATCTGCTTTCTCCAGCGAAAAACCCCTGGTTTTCCAATACCAAGTTGTCAGCATTAAACATGAGCCCCCTCACCAACACTAAATGGGCTAAGTAAGTTGTGTATTACAATAATAAAGAAGAGTAGATCATGAATTTGAGAGGGAGCTGGGTGACATGCCATATTAGAGAGTAGAGAGATATGTGTAAAGGCTCTAAATACATCACAATATATAAAATTCTCAAAAAGAAAATTAGAAAATAACAACATTGCTTATGCTCAGAAACATGAAATAAGACTTCCTTATATGATATTCGTTATCTTTGGAAAAAGGAGGCAATAAACATGATTAATTTCTTACACAGTACTGTCTTAATTCTAGATGAGAGAATACTTTTGGCTTATATTTTTAAAGAGTATGGGCAGAAAGAAGAGATTTAAGGCTTAGAGCTGAATCTTTGAACCCATGACTACATGAACCTCAACAGGTTACTCAATGCCCTTTAGAATATCTTTTCTTCCCCATCTATTCAAATGCAGCACATACCTCCAAGACAATCTTTCCACAAGTACTGTAGCCTTCAGTACTCTTCTCTGTTTATAATTCTATAGAACTTAGAGTATATACCAAAAGTCTTGTCTTTTGATAACTAATAATTATCATAATATCTGTGTGTGTCTCTTGTAGTTAGGTACCTAAAGAAGACTAGGCAGCATATAAGAAAGTCATCAGCAGAATTACAAAATATTTTGAAGGCCCATTTTAAGAATAAGAATATGGAATAAAGATGTTATAGATATTTGTTCAGCTATATGGATAACCAGAGAAGCAGGAGAATGTCTAGCACACAAGTGAAGCTCTGAGTTGTGAAACATTAGCTTAAAGATAAAGCATAAGTTATATATAACCATCAAGTACACAGATGTAGGTCATAGGTCCCTTGAGAGAACCTACTAATATTTTAAGTGGACACAGAATTAAACAGACCCCCTAAAACCTTATCCTTACGCCCATAGAGTGATGCATCTCTCAACCGTTATTAGAGAGGTTTTCTTCTTGCAGTACGAAGACAATAGTTAACACAGAGATCTGCAACTCATCAAAATGAAGAATATATGAGGCTGGCAAGTTTGCAGAGGAGGGGCATTTAATATATTAAGGGCCAGCGGCAGTGGCAAGGATGACTAGAGCAAACAGTGTTTCTAGGACACAATGGGCAGTTGGACATATGAGTCTACAGTGCATATGACATCTTGCACATGATGCATACAAGCTCAAGTTAGGTAAAACCCTACAATAAAGAAAGAGGTAGTTGCCCACTATCTAAGCAGCTACTGAGAACTGATAGTTGCTAGGGGAGGAAGAGTTAGTTTTCTTTAGAGGTTTGACTTCAGGTAGACCATGATCTAGAAGTCTACCTAAGAGTTTGGGGGCAAACAAATTGGATTCCATGAGGTAAAAGAAAAAGAGACAGGAAGTTTGATGGGTAGAAAAATTAGGGTTGGCCTGGGTGGAGTTGTATGTAACTGGGTGAAGGGGGTAAATTTGATCATTATGTATTAAATATAATTCTGGAGAAATTAATAAAAAATATCATTTTTTAAAATTGGAGTGCTTTTCCCTAGGGGAGAATACTTCTGCTGCTCTCAGTACTCCTTGGTTGCCATAGTTATCTATTTATCATTTATCTATCTATCTATCTATCTATCTATCTATCTATCTATCTATCTATCTATCATTATCATCTATTGATCTACCACCTGACCAGTATACTGCCTGCCTATCACCCATCTATTTGTCTACATACCTATCATTTCTCTATCTATGCACCTGTCTATTGACTATCTTTCTTTCTGTACAAGGTCCATGCATAAATCATGCTCAAAAACATTTGATTATACTTGTATTTGATGAATTAAATCATTAGTGTTGACAGGTTAGGTGATTGGTAATAAATCAAATTCAGGCAGAGAGTAGAAAAGTATTTACAAAGGCAAAACTTTGTCTCGTCAGTGCTGTTACTCAAGAAATGGCGAGAGCTTGTGTTTCTTGTTTTTGTTCATTTTACTTTGTTTATTTATCCCTAAAAAGTTCCTTTGGAAATGCCTTTGCTGAGATGTAATTCACATCTGAGATGGTTTCCTTATTTAGTGTGGTAAATTCATTTTTAAAGCCTATATTGCTGGATGACCAACAGCTTAATGCTTTAGAGCACTGTTCTGCCTCATAAAAGAAATACTCTTCTCTATGCAGTAGTCAATGTGCTCCATACATTCTCCTCATCCTGCCTCAGTGCTAGGTAACTGCCGACCTGTTTGTTCAGGTTAGCCTTTGTTACTATTTCATATAAATATTCAGCTTTGACAGTTCCAGGGTAAACTGTTACAGTTATTTATAGTTAACTGTTTCTCTGTTTTTCTCTTAACCCAGCTATCACAAAATACTTCAGACTCTTTTATATTTGTATAAAATGGGCTTCACAACACAATAACTGAATAGATATTACTCTATTCTTAACCCTCTAAGCTAAATTGATTTCCCGCTAGTGTACAACCCAGAATTACTTGCATTTGTCGCATTTTGTAACTTTCCTTGGTGAGCTCTCTCCTCATGTTTCCCAGACCTTTGCATTTCCTGGACCTCTGCCCATGGCTCAATCCCCTTGCTGAATTCCCTACTTCAGATCCTCTAAACTCCACCTCCCTGGGCTGGCAGGAAGTCCAGCTCTAGTCTCTCCCCTGCTCAGTGATTGGCTGTAAACTGCTTTATTGACATAGCAGAGGACCATTGAGGAGCAGAGTTTACACACCATTAAGACAGGAGATTTTCAGAATTCCTTACTTACATGTAGTTCTCTTCATGCTTGAGGCCTTCTAGGCTTTCCCCCATTCATGCCAGCATGTTTATTGGTGTCATTCTTGTTTAACTCACTTTTAAGAGGCCATGTTGGGACATAATCTGATTAGCCTGCTCGTTGATCACCTCCCCCTGAGGGGGGAGCAGCCTTACCAGGCCACAGTAGAGGACAATGCAGCCACTTTTGATGAGAACTGATAGACTAAAATCAGAAAGAAGAGGAGGACCTCCCCTATCAGTGGACTTGGGGAGTGGCATGCATGCAGAAAGGGGAGGGAGGGTGGGGTCGGGAGGGGAGGAGGGAGGGGCTTATGGGGGGATACAAAATGAATAAAGTGTAATTAATAAAAAAAAAACAGGCCATGTTGGTCAAATTTTATGGATGTAGTTTTTGACATTACCAGGAGACACAATCTCATAACAAACTCCTTAAATTTTCCATACCCTTTTTTTTTTACACCCACGGATCAATAGCTACAGTTCTCAGCCCTCATCAGAGAAGCTTTATTTTTAGTAGGCTGTGATCAATACGGACACTCATAACTGGTGAAAGTTGAGACCATAACTGACTACAGAGTCCTCAGCCCTAAGGGGAAAATCTACATCACATGTTCACCCATGTAGGTCATCAAAGAAAGCTCAGGAATTATTATGGAAGAAGACAGCCAGAGGTTGGGGAGTGCTGTTGCAAATACGGTTTTCTGAACACACACAGCTGCTGCACACAGAACCACCCCGTAGCAGCTCTGATTGCACGTAGAGTATCTGCACAAAATTAAACCAGCAAAAATTCAAGCAAAATGAAGAAAGGGCTCATAAGTCCGACCCTTAACTGAGGAGCTCCTGGCAGATGATGGCTGCTGGAGATGGTGGAGTTTGGACCCCTGTTAATCTGTTGATTCTCCACTGTTTGACTCTTATTTCCAAGCACATACTAGCAGCATAAAATCCACTCAGTGGGTTAAAAAAAATAGTACATGAAGTTTGGAGGGAAAAGTGGTTATATAGGTTTTAGAAGTGTCAGAAGGGAAGGAATATTGGAATAAATGTGATTTTAATACTTTATTATATGCATGTATAAGGCTCTCAACCAACTTAAAAAATCTAAGGATTTCATAATATCACTTTAACAAATTTTATTTCTATCTAGACATTAAAGGGAGTGTCTCTGGACTCTCAATGGCCAATCATTTCATGGGCGTTTCTATCACTGTTTTAACACCTCTTGCCGCATACTTACTAGAAATGGATTTTTTTTTCTTTTTCAAAATTTATTTTAATTTATGCAGCTATTATTACTATTATTAGTGTGCACTCCTGTGTGTGTGTGTGTGTGTGTGTGTGTGTGTGTAAGTCAGAGGAAAGCCTTCTTTTTTAACTTTTATTAGTTACACCTTATTCACTTTGTATCCCCCCCCCATAAACACCTCCCTCCTCCCCTCCCAATTCCACCTTCCCTCCCTCTTCTTCACACATGCCCCTCCCCAAGTCTGCTTCTTTAGTCAGTGTTCTTCTTCAACCGTAGGAAATGTCCAGTCACTGGACTCAGGTAGTCAGGCTTGTGTAGCAAGAACTTTTCCCTCCTGACTTACATCACCAGTCTGATACTAAAATTTAGCATCCTTTTCTGTGACCTGTTTCTTTTTAAAGTTTCCTGCCTTTTTAGTCTTCCTATGTCTGCATTTTTTGTAGCTTCATGGCAGGGTGTATACAGCCTTGCTACATTGCCAGCCATTCACATGTCCTCAAGATAGTGAGTGGTGATCATTAGACTAATGAGCATATTGCTATGGTGTTGAGTGTTACAGAGATAATCAATGGAGACTCACTGTCTTGTTATTTTTCTAGCCAAGACATTAAGTCCCTTAAGTTAAGGGTGGGCACAGTTTGTTCTTCATGAGTTATTACGGAGCCAGCACTTCTTCCTCTGTAGCACATCACACTGCAGGGGAGCATGGACCAACACATCTGCTGGGCTAGGTGACAGATTCTCTGTCATCTCAAAATAGCTTCCTGTGCTTCGTGTCTGAGACTTCTAGAAGTAACCGGTTAGCTAAATTGCGCCACAGATTTTAGAGTCTGTAAGTGCTTCACCTATATCTTGACTAAGTTGGTCAATAGCAGGTGGCACTTTTATTCTTCTTCAATTCCAAACACTGTTTTCACATGTTACCGTTACAGAACAGTCTGTGCACCTTGTCTCCAGTGGAACATTGCAGGATGGACAGTGACAGCCCTTTATGTTCTGCTTTATGCTTGGGGTCTTTTGGAAAAAAATCATTTACATGACACATGACACGCTCTCCACCCCAATCTGTGAACCCTTCAGTGACTTCCACTGGACTCATCCAGAGACACAGGGACCAGGCCTGAACACACAATTGGAATGCTTTTGCTGCTGTACTACATTTTACAATGTTAGAAAACAAAGGACATCTCAATGAAAAGAATTGCAAAATGGAACGAAAAAATAACAAACAAGAGAAAACAAACCAACAAAGCCAGCTTTCTTTTGCGCTTTTGGAAATAATTTCTTCTAGGGTTTTTAGTGATGTGCTTTTCTTTCTTCTCTTTAAAGCTTCAATTAATGCCCAAATGATAAGGATCTGTTTAGATTGGATTCTATGGAATCCAAGCCTGCAAGAAACCATGACGTAGAAGTTCAAGAACCCCGGTGCCTAATAGCACTTCCCAGTTAGCTGCATAACTCAAGGGTTTCTCTTCGCTTCTTCTGTGGTTGGAAGTTCCTTTGCCGAAGCAATCATCTGCACTTCTTTCACTGCAAATGGAGAGAACAGCCCACTTTCCAGCACTTAGTCTTCATAAATAATAAATCGATGACCCCAGGCTTTCATACCAACCCAAACACATCCTTTCCCCAACCTCTGGAATACATTTGAAATGGCATTAAAATTTTAAGAGGATTAAAATATTGGTCAGGCAGGAACTTCCAGCAGAAATGCAAATTTTCTAGATTCTTTATTTAGAAGCATTCAATAATATTTTGTGATTCCCTATAAAGAATTTTTAGAATAGATATAGCACTGAATGGAATCAATAGTCACTGACAGTTACCGACTATGATAGTCAAATCAGATAGTCATTGATTTTATTTTAAAAGCAAAAATTTTCATGAAATTGACATTTGGGTTAGATAAAAATTATTTACTTGATATAATTTTAATTTAGACTGATAACATAACATTAACTAACATACTTCTTACTCTGGATTATTTTTTTTTACAAATGTGTATTTATTTTTATTCTTTGAAAATTTTATGGTGTGTATAATTTATCAGGGTCATTTAAGCCTCATATTACCTCTCTCTCCTCCCTCCCATTCCTATTGAACTTTATTCTTTTATCAAGTTCATCTCCCACCGTCAAGTTTAGTTTAGTTCTGTTTCGTTTGCAGCACACTGAGTTTAATTAGGGTTGCTTATATGAGCATGGCTGGATGGTTATTTACTGTAACATGGGTACTTACAGGTGACCATGCCAAAGAAAATAGTGCCACATCCCCCAGCAAACTTCAGCTACCAGTAGCTTGCCATTCATGAGGAATCATCGAGGAACCCATTTTGTGTGGGTTTTGTCAGATTACTCTTAACTGCAAAGAAAGCATTCAATGAAATGAAACATTCACTTTTTGAAAAGAAGAAATGAGATTTTCTGTTCATTAGTATTAATAACATATCCATGTAATAAGCTGTATTATATTGTGGATATGTTTATCTCAGTCTGCAGGAGAACAGATCTGACTCACTGCAAAATCTGTGCAGGCCTGCCTGACTTCTCTGTACATTATTTGCCCAAATAATGGAAAAGAAATAGATGTTATTTTCCTTTTGTCTCTCACCTTTCATTTTAAAAATACAATAAGAATGCATGACAATATATTTCAAATTATTTATCCTCTTATTTTTTTAGCCTTTTTTAAAATTAATTTTTTATTTTTTATATTAATTACAGTTTATTCACTTTGTATCCCAGCTGGAGCCCCCTCTCTTACTCCCTCCCAATCCCAACCTCCTTCCCTCATCTCTTCCCATGCCCCTCTCCAAGTCCACTGATAGGGGAGGTCCTTCTCCCCTTACATTCGACTCTAGACTATCAGATCTCATCAGGACTGGCTGCATTGTCTTCCTCTGTGGCCTGTTAAGGCTGTTCCCCCCTCAGGGGTAGGTGATCAAAGAGCCAGCCACTGAGTTCATGTCAGAAACAGCCCCTGTTACCCTTACGAGGAATCCACTTGGCCACTGAGCTGCCATGGGCTACATCTGTGCAGGGGTTCTAGGTTATCTTCATGTATCGTCCTTGGTTGGAGTATCAGTCTCAGAAAAGACCCCTGGGCCCAGATATTTTGGTTCTGTTACTCTCGTTGTAGAGCTCCTCTGCCCTCCAGGTCTTTCTATATCTCCCTTCTTTCAAAGATTCCCTTCACTCTGCCCAAAGTTTGGCGGAGTCTCAGCATCTGATTGGATACCTTGCTGGGTAGAGTCTTCCAAAGGCCTTTTAGGGTAGGCTCCTGTCCTGTTGCCTGTTTATACACTCCTAGGTAAATATCCAATATATGCTCAAATATACAGCAAGGACACTTGCTCAACCATGTTCGTAGCAGCTTTATTGGTAATAGCCAGAATCTGGAAACAACCCAGATGTCCCTCAAGAGAGGAATGGATACAGAAATTGTGGTACATTTACACAATGGAATACTACTCAGCAATTAAAAACAAGGAAATCATGAAATTTGCAGACAAATGGTAAGAACTAGAAAAGATCATGCTGAGTGAGGTATCCCAGAAGCAGAAAGACACACATGGTATATACTCACTTATAAGGGGATATTAGATAGATAATATAGGATAAACACACTAAAATCTGTACCTTAAGAAGCTAAGCAAGAAGGAGGACCCTGGATAAGATTATTATACTTCTTAAAACCCCTTCTCCCTCTCCAAGTAGGTACACCTAGAGTTGCACAGACAACAAAAGTTTTTCCTCTGGAAGCTCTTAAAAGAAAAGAGTAAAATGAGGCTGTTATACTGGCCGCTTCAGGCCAGAACCATCTCAGTTCAGATCAGGTACACTTAGAAGATACAGCAGCCATGAGTACAACTCGGAGGGAAGACGTTGTGCCCACCCAGAGTTTGTACTTAGGATATGGTTGTGTTTTGGAAGATTCTCAAAATTCCTCATTTGTTCATAAAACTAGTCCCAGTTTTCTTCCTCGTGAAATAACTGAAGGTTCCAAGAAATATCTCATCTAAACTAGTAGATTTACATTGAATTAGTTAGTTCAAAGACATGCAAAAGATTGACTTTGTATGAACATATGGGATTAGGTTCATATTTTTATTTTCACTGAAATTCTAAAATGAATTGAGTTTCTGTTTTCCTCCCTGAGGAAACAGAGCAAATCTTCGGATAACGGATAACGCTACCTTCTAAAAATGTCCATTGATATGCAAACATTACACATTGTTGTAGGTGAAAGCCTTTCATTCAAACTGCTCAACAAAACCGGATTTGGATCCGATATTTTGGCCCTACTGAGATGTTTTCTCTGTTTTTTTTTTATGTGATTTCTGTAAAATGTCATTTTCACAGTATCTACAGTTTTTTAATCTGTTGTCTTCTAAGTTAACATGAGAAGATCAAAAAGAAAGACAAAAATAGTCTACTTCCCATAAAATACAGAGGATTTTCTCTGTGCATCACCTCTACATTGCCAGATGCTTCTGTACAGTGGTCTATAAACAGCTGTTATCTCTATGAACGACGTGCTGAGAATGGAGTTTACTTCCCTCTGCAGTTCACCTGCTATGGAGACTGTACTCCTTTGTACTCTCTTGTTTGTTCAGACCTAACATTTATGAGAAGTGCCCTTTTTTATTACTTGTGTTACTTAATAAAAATGCTGCAGTGCCTTGCTGTGAACAATTGAGGGATATGCTGCCTTCTAAGAGAGTTTTAATAGCCCATATATATGAGAACAGAAATAGACAAGGCCCTCTTAAGAGCAAGGATCATGACATTTACTTTGTTTTATTTTCATAGAGCATCTAGTGTAATGAAGAGACACAAAGCAAGAGACTAACAAATCTTTAGTGAATTGGAATGCACATTTTGAGCTGTGTTCCTGATAGGAGCTGACAATGGATTTTTCTGGACATAACCATCAGCCTCTAGGCAGGTTTTCAGTGTAGAGAGCAATAGTGGAGTTATTTTAATGGTTTCAGACAAACAATGGTATAGCATAGTTCAGTCAATTAGAGATGGCCAGCAATGCAGCCTGTCATATTTTCTCATTTAAGCAGACATTTACCAGCACTGTGTCTCATACACAGTGAGAAGCAAGATGTGTTCTCGGTCTCCAGGGAGTAAACTGTCCAATGCCCCAAGTCAGCTTCAAGAACATTTTATATATAAATCTTTTAGAAACAACAGTTTTCATACAGTTCAATACTTCTTTCATTTAAAATTTTAGAGGCAAATCTTGAACATTAAATTGATGCCATTACCTTATTTAGAAATTATTATTTGTATAGAGTTCCCCCAATACTTATTATATACTTAGTTTATTATATATACTTAGTCTATTGTTCATCTGGGTGATGTTTCCTCTTCCTACACTAATATGTATGAGTAGAAGCCTTTGGTTGGCAGACAATCTAAGTTCTCAGCCAATATTAGCCATTTTAAAGAATAGGTAAATGAGGCTGGGGACCTATGGAAGGTTAGGCCTGGGGGAAGATATGAAGGTAACTCTAGCTGAGAATCCTAGTGGCATGGGTCTTGAAGACTGAAAAGTCCATCCTCTAACTTGATAGGACTCCTAGAAGAGAGAGGAGAACATCAACCCACCCATAAAATCTTTGACCCAAAATTTACCCTGCCTACAAGATATGCAGGGATAAAGATAGAACACAGATTGAGGGAATGTCCAACCAATACCTGACCCAACCTGAGACCCACCACATGGGGGAGAGAGCCAACCCCTGATACTATTAATGATACTCTGCTACGCTTGCAGACAGGAGCCTAACACAGCTGTTCTCTGAGAGGCTCCACCCAGAAAAGGATTTAAATAGATGCTGAGACTTCCAGTCAAGCATTGTCCAGAGAGCCCAGAGACTTGTGGAAGAGTGAGGAGGGAAATAAAGGCGAGGACAGGAGCTCCACAAGAAAACCAACAGAGCCAACTAACCAGGACCCAAGGGGTTTACAGAGACTGAAGTAGTAACCAAGGACCATGCCTGGACTGGATGTAGGCCCCCAACACAGATGTAGCTAGTGGGCAGCTGGGTCCTCACGTGGGTCCTCTAGTAAGGGGACTAGGGGCTTTCTCTGACATAGACTCTGTTGCCTGCTTTTTGATTACTTCACCCTGGTGGGGCTGCCTGGCCAGGCCACAGGGGAAAAAGATGCCTCAGTACTTTTGCAATTTGATATTCTGGGTGGTTTGGTATGGGCGGAGGCTCTACTTTTCTGAGAAGTAAGGGAAACGGTAGGGGGAAGAGGGAGGGATGTTGGAACCAGGAGGAGGGGAGGGAGGGGGCTACAATTGGGATGTTAAATAAATAAGTAAACAAATAAGTAAATGAAAGAATAGGTGACCATCCAACCATAATATTACTTGTCTTTGCAACTTGTCTCATTTTATATTATTTTGAAATACATGTTAATGTAATCACATTTAAAAGGATGCTATAGCCTGAATGTGTGTGTGTCATGTCCCAGTTCTAATGCCCAAGATAGCGACATTGTGGGGAAGAGCTCTGGGAGACAGAACTGCCGTGAGGGAAGAGTCTTCGTGAATGGTACTGGTGCCTTTGTATCAGATCCATGAGAATTCCCAGGGTTATGCCATGAAACACACACTGAGCAGACAGCCATCTCTGAACCATGAAGTCATTCTTTCAATGCAGTCTGAATCTGCTAATGCATTGATCTAGGACTTCTCACTCAGAACCACAAGAAAAAAAGCTTTGCTTGTTTCTAGGATACATGAGTAGCCAACGTGACTAACGCAAAAGTACAGGAATTGGCCTTCAGATTGTGGAAATTGATGAATGTTCTCAGAAGAGGATAATAGCTGGAGGTTGGCTATCGTTATTATTCTGCTGGCATTTTGGCATGAAGATGGAAAAAGGACAGGCATTACTGTAACAAACCTATGCTGTATATGCTAATGCTCTGAATTTAAATGATTTGCAACCATAACCTAAACCCATCAACATTCAACACATTGATGTGATTTGCTAGACACTTGGTAGACACTCCAAATTTTATTATTTTGAATTTTGAGTGGAAAAGTCGGGAGAGGAATTAGAATTGTATTGTATTCTTCACACTGAAAACACATTTATAAATACTGTTATCCTGTAAACTACATCTAGAACTGATTAATTGTGGTTACTACAAATGTTTAGGAAAAAATGAATAACATGATCTATTTTTATAACTCTATAATAGTACATGATCTTTACCAAAATTTAACTACAAGCTCAGTACCTATAAAGTTAATATCCTGAGATGCTAAATACATTTGGAAACACTAAAGCATGGTTTCTAGATCAGCATGAGATCTGGTTTGAGAATTAATGTTTTATGCAGGCTTTTTTATTTGACAAATAATTATGAAGGGTTTTCTGTCTGGGAAGCACTATTTTCAAAGCCATTAACAGAATGGATGATAAAATAGAGCTGTCAATCTCAGGGTTTTTTCCCTCTCCATTTCTGAATTTCTGAGGTAGACTTTCAGTATGCAACCCAGGCTAGCCTTGAACTTGGAATGGAGATTTGAGACTAATGGATGATATGACTAGAAATGAGTGAACAAGTGAATAAATGAGTTTAAAGGAGTGTTAGGTGTTATGAGAACATCTATAGGACTCTCATTATTCATTAATTTTCAAATATATTAAATAATAGCATTGTCTATCTATTTTGTGTTGGTAACTTTATATAAAATTATCATTAAATTTGCTAAATATTCTTACTATCTTAATGAATCTTTTAAAAATATTTTTAAGTTGAAAAAAGAAGAAAAATTATTTTTCTTTTACCCATCTTAGATTCATTGTCAGAAGCCCCAATGAATCAGACTGGCGTAAGAACTATTAACAAGCAAAAAACATACAGATTTATTGAATGTACATTTTATGTGACAGTGAAGTTCAGATTTGAAGAAATGGTGAAACCCAAGCTTTTGGTGGGCTATGGGAAAGGTGGGAGGACAGTGAAGGCTTTGAGATAAGGGAGTGATCTGGAGGTTTGGTTGAGGCCTGCTCTTTCAAAACTATCTTGTGATTTTTTTTTAATTTTTTATTTAACTTTTATTAATTACACTTTATTCATTTTGTATCCCCCCATAAGCCCCTCCCTCCTCCCCTCCCCATCCTCCCCACCCTCCCCTTTCTGCATGCATGCCCCTCCCCAAGTCCACTGATAGGGGAGGTCCTCCTCTCCTTCTTTCTTTTTTTTTATTATTTTTTTCTTTTTAGTTACATTTTGTTAACTCTGTGTCCCAGCTGTATCCCGCTCCCTCATTCCCTCCCCAACCCCACACTCCCTCCCTGGTCTCCTCCCTGCCCCTTTCCAAGTCCACTGATAGGGGAGGACCTCCTCCCCTTTCATCTGACCCTGTTTTATCAGGTATCTTCAGGGCTGGCTGCAAAGTCCTCCTCTGTGGCCTAACAGACTGCTCCTCCCCGGGGGGGGGGGGTGTCAAACAGCCTGCCCTTGAAATCCTGTTAGAAATAGTCCGTGTTCCCCTTACTTGGAAAACTACTTGGTTACTGAGCTACCATGGGCCACATCCGAAGAAAAGAACATATGCTCTGACCTAAAAAATCACAAGATAGTTCAACCAAGGACCATCTATGGATATAACCTAGAACTATCTTGTGATTTTTTAGGTCAGAGCATATGTTCTTTTCTTCTTTTCCACCTGCCTCAGAGAACCAAGGAGGTCAGAGACCTTCTTGTGTCTGTTGGGTCTCCAAAGCCTTCATTTTAATTATGTAACACAATGAAAGCATCAAGTTTGACACAGTAGATTGTGAATTCTTTCAACATCTTCAGTCATTCATCCCTTCTGTAGATATTGATTTTCTTCTATATTTTTAACACAAGGACAACAGTAATGATGAAAAAAATTACTTATGGCTCATGCAAATCATAGCACAGTGTAATTCTTTTTTCTTGAATTAGTTTCAGAGACACTTAGAAAATATCCTCGGGTATTTCATAAAAATACCTGATACAAATTATATCAGAAAAACAATTTATGTTTGTGTATAAAATGCAATTTTCTAAATATCATCAATTCAAAGGATGCACATGAGCAATATGGGTGCTTGAGAGAAAGAGAAAGAGAGAGAGAGAGAGAAAGAGAGAGAGAAAGAGAGAGAGAAATATTTGTTATAAGATTCTGTTTGAGCATGGAATTTTAAATGAGATTTTCCATGTAGATTAACTTAAATGTTCTTAAATTTAGCTATATGCAGTAATATTGAGATCTTATTTTATTCTCAGCTACATATTTTTATTTTGATGATTTCTATTAGATTTCCCTGGTTTTAAATATATAGTTTTTAAAAATACTAATAATTTGATGCAAGTGTTAGAATTATTGAAAAGTAATTTTTATAAACCATATATTAACTTGAAGCTTAGAAACATTAAAATCTATAATGAAGTTTAAAAACAATATAATATATATTTTATGGAACACAGTGTAATGATTTCATACATACATGTTGTACATAATGGCCAAGTTGGGATAATTTGATTTCTTGTCTCATCAACTATTTCTTTAAACTGAAAAACTTTAAATTCATCTCTTTTAGCAAAATTCTTTTCTTACTTTTTTTTTTTTCATTTTGACACAAAGTCTCATGTGGCCAAGCTAACCTTAAATTCACCATGAAGCTAAGGCTAGCCTTGAGTTACTGATCCTTTTGCCTCAGCCTCCAAAGCTCTGGTATTATAAGTATGTGGCATCATGCCTGGCTGTAATTAAATTTTGGAAACACATTTAGATATATGTTTCTTAAGTTAAATGTGCAGAGATCACCAGAGCATCTGTTTTCTGTAAGGGATCCAATTCGAGTCTCTAGTACATTCCTCCAGGACTATAGACCTCATTTTGAGAGGCAAAGAACAAGGAGGTTTTCGTTACTGTTGTTAAAACATCAGTCATATTAAAAGTCATCAGTGAAATATAGGAATTAAATAATGTTTGTCTAGTTTAGTTTGTGTGTCTCCCAAGATAGGTAATCTTTCCTACATGCATCAAAATCTTGAAAAGACTTCTCTTCAGTGAATGTTAAAATAAGAAAGAGAAGATTGCTATTTTATATGGATTAATTTACCTGACTATCCAAAGGGTTTCCAATTACTTTGTTAATTTTTTGGCTTAAAAGATGGGAGCATTACACAAAGCACTTCCAGGTGGCAGCCTTTTAACTTCAGAAGGTCAACATGGCAAATTCCCATCTTCTTAGTAGAGTTGGTTTTGATAAAATGTTCATCATTGGCTGTAGATGAGACTTAAGCAATTCCAGATTGTCTGCATTATTCAATGAAAACATTGATAAAGACCCATATGGGACTATTGCAATGGAGTTCTCTGCCCTAAAGTATATGAATAATTCATTCCTTGGGTGGAGATCATGAATGCCTAAATTTGATTCTAAGTCTAGGCTAAGTGTTCCAATACAATCTATGAATTATCCCACTTAGAGACACTGTGTCCTGTCACAGTGACACTGGCTCCTTAGCTAATGGGGGGAAGTTGTATTTTTATTATTTTAATACTCCATATATAATAATAATAATATAAATTATTTTTATAATTTTTATTTTTATATTCATTACAGATTATTTACTTTGTATTCCAGCTGTAGTATCCTCCCTCATTCCCTCCCAATCTCACCCTCCCTCACTCATATCCTCCCTGCCTCTCTCTAAGTCCACTGATAGGGGAGGTCCTCCTCCCCTTCCATCTGACCCTAGTTTATCAGGTCTCATTAGGACTGGCTGCAATGTCCTCCTCTGTGGCCTAGCAAGGCTGCTCCTCCCTCAGGGGGGAGGAGGGTCAAAGAGCCAGCCACTGAGTTCATGTCAGAGACAATCCCTGTTCCCCTTACGAGAAAACCCACTTGGATGCTGAGCTGCCATGGGATACATCTGGGCAGGGGTTCTAGGTTATATCCATGCTTGGTCCTTGGTTGGAGAATCAGTCTCATAAAAGACCCCTGGGCCCAGATATATTTGGTCCTTGTGGCACTCCCGTCCTATTCAGATCTTTCTATCTTCCCCTTCTTTCATATGATTCTCTGCACTCTGCCCAATGTTTGGTTATGACTCTCAGCATCTGCTTTGATACACTGCTAGGTAGAGTCTTTCAGAGGCCCTCTATGGTAGGCTCCTGTCCTGTTTCTTGTTTTCTTCTACTTCCAATGTCCATCCCATTTGCCTTTCTAAGTGAGGATTAGGAATAGTGCTATCTCAAGATCCAGCTATACCACTCTTAGGCATATATCTAAAATATGCTCAAGTACACAATAAGGACATTTGTTCAACCATGTTTGTAGCAGCTTTATTAATAATAGCCAGAACCTGTAAACAACCCAGATGTCCCTCATCAGAGGAATGGATAAAGAAATTGTAGTACATTTACACAATGGAATACTACACAGCAATTAAAAACAAAGAAATCATGTAATTTGCAGGCAATTGGTGGGATCTAGAAAAGATCATCCTGAGAGAGGTATCTCAGAAGCAGAAAGACACATACGGTGTATAATCACTTATAAGTGGATACTAGACCTATAAGATAGGATAAATATACTAAGATCTGAACACCTAAAGAAGCTAAACAAGAAGGAGGTCCCCGGGGTAAGATGATCAATCCTCACTTACAAAGTTTTCTTATATTATATTTTTCTCTATGTCTCACTGGTCATCATGTTCCATTTCTTTGCTTCCATTCATGTGATTGGTACCAAGATTCTCTGGCTTTGAAACATTTAGTCACCTGTGGACTACAGGTTGAGAGTTTACACAACAATTATCTTTATTCCTGAAAATAACTTAAAAGTAATAAGAGAAAGATAATCCGAGTAGGGTTAATCTGGAGTATACAGATACAAAGAAAGAAAAAAAAAATCTCAATTCACATAATGGCTATAGTCTATGATATGAGGGAGGAAAGTGAAATAGGCACCTGACTCTTAGATGGTAAAGCAAGAAAAGCCATAATAGCTCACTTTACAAGTAGGTTGTTAAAAATATCTTTTCATTTAGTCTTTAGAAGTTACATACACATAACACGATTTACTCTGGTCCTATCTTCCCACACTCTCTACCTCCAGCTCGTCCCAGAAACCCTCCCACAACTTTTTCCCAACTTTATATCCTCTGTGCATTGACTGCTGTCAGTACATACATGCATACAGGACCATCCCATGGAACGCGGGTGATCTACCACTGCTCACACCCTTGCAGAAAACTGACTGCCCTCACCCAGCAGTCATTAGGTGCCAAGAGCTCCTCAACTAGAGGTAGGGCTTCGTGAATGTCTTTCATGCCCACACAGAGGTCTCACTGACTTGATCTCCTACAGTTGTAGCCGCAATGATTAGGCAGAATCAAGTTGGTGGCATGGTTTAGAATGGTTCCCAACTTTCCAGAAGTTCAACTCTCTTCCTTACCGCTGTCCTTAAAATAACAACCTTCAAGAATGGCAAGAAGTCTCAGCTGAGTAAGAGAGCTTGTTGCTAAGCCCGAGGAGCTGGGTTTGATCCACGTGGTGAAAGGAGAAAAACTATTTCTTCAGGTTGTACTCTCAGCCATCAAGAATACTGTGACACTTCACTCTGTACGTGTACAAAATAAATGTTATACAAAAATAATTGAAGCATAAAATAGGTTGAAAAGAGGATCGTATAAAATTCATCATTAACTATATTTTGTTACTTTAAGAATAATATATTAAGTATTTAATAAGTGAAAAATTATATCCATAATTACACATGTATGTGTTTTCTAATGCTGTTAGAGATCAGAGACATTGAGATTACTTAAACCATTTTTGGAATTCACAGATAACCCCTGAAAATGAATCACGCTGGAATAACTAGAATTTAATGGGACAAAATGTGGTGACTGTGACCATGTTTTCTCCTCCTAATAATGGGACAATTAGTCATGAAATTTATGTAAGATGCCTTCAGTGTACACCAAAGGCTATTTTTAATAAAAAAAGGATTTTTATGTTATTGATGGGGAAGAGGTGCTTAATACCAATTTTTAAGAGGATTAAGAAGAGTTCAGTGCTGAAAATTGGATTTCATTTTAATAAAACACTGGATTAAAGTAGAATTGCTGGAAACATAAAACCACATAGTGGTGTAGTGACAGCAAAGTTGAGGGGGAATAAGGAAGTCCCCTCTACACATATTGTCAACCACAGCTTCTGGACACCATAATAATGGGGATTCTTGGAGAAACACGCTCAATGTTCTGTGTTCTTCATAAAATATTTAAGACAGCGATTTAAAATTCTGACAAATTTCCATGAACTATGGTTTGAAAGAGAAGCATAATAATTGTTAATAGTAAGAAAACATGGTTTATAAGAAGCATTTTAAATTCTATTACTATTCTCTGACATTCATGACTAAGGAATTTATGAAAAAGACTTAAAAGATGGGAAGTTGATAAATATAGTTTAGTGTAAGATATTACCTACCACACAAGACTCCTTAGTTTGAGTCTAAGCACCCCGATAAATACATAACTAACTAACGAGCTCACTAAAAGAATAAATCAGGAAACCAATAAATATTAAGAGTTACATTATATTATTTCAAAAGATATATACACAATAGTAAGGAGAATAGTTGCTTCTCACGATTTCTTCATCTAGCTTTTAAAACTTTCTTTTTAAAGTCCCTCAGAGGAATTCTTTTAAAAACTTTTTAACTTCAGTACTACAGAACTGTGCTCTATAACATACTTATAAATGGTAACATTTTTGAGCATCCCATAAAAGCCTCCCTTTATGAAATACACTTATTTAATATCATATAAAGTAGTAAATATAATACAAATAGTATATAAATCTCTTTTTCTATACACACACACACACACACACACACACACACACACACATATATATATATATATATATATATATACATTTCATTTTACTGGAACCTCATTTCACATTATCTAGAAAGAAAACTATCTAGTGAAAATATTAAATAGCAAAAAATAAAAGACAAGTATAAATTCTGGATTATTAGTTTTTTATTCTTTATTATTATTAGTTACATTTTATTAACTCTGTATCCTGTATCCAGCTGTATCCTGCTCCCTTATTCCCTCCCAATTCCACCCTCCCTCCCTCAGCTTCTCCCTGCCCCTTTCCAAGTCCACAGATTTGGGAGGACCTCCTCCCCTTTCCTCTGGCCCTGTTTTATCAGGTATCTTCAGGGCTGGCTGCAAAGCCCTCCTCTGTGGCCTAGCAGGACTGCTCCTTCTTGGGGTGTGGGGAGGTCAAAGAGCCTGCCATTGAGTTCCTGTCAGAGATAGTCCCTGTTCCCCTTACTGTGGGAAACCAATTGGTTATTGATCTACCATGAACTTCGTCCGAGTAAAGGTTCTGGGTTATATCCATACATGGTCCTTGGTTGGAGAAACAGTTTCAGAAAAAAACCCTGTGCACCGAAATATTTGGTTCTTGTGGGACTCCTATCCTTTTCCCTTCATACTAACTCCCCTTCTGCCAAAGGTTTGGTTATGAGTCTTAGTATCTGTTTTGAAACGCTGCTTGGTAGGGTCTTTCAGATGCCTTCTGCGGAGTACTTGAAGTCATAGCCAAAGCAATAAGACAACTAAAGGAGATCAAGGGGATACAAATGGGAAATGAAGAGGTCAAAGTGTCACTATTTGCAGATGATATGATAGCATACATGAGCAACCCCAAAAATTCAACCAGAGAACTCCTCCAGCTGATAAACACCTTCAGCAAAGTGGCAGGATACAAAATCAACTCAAAAAAAAAAAAAAATCAGAAGCCCTCCTGTATACTAAAGACAATAGGGCCGAGAAAGAAATTAGGAAAACAACACCCTTCACAATAGCCACAAATAACATAAAGTACCTTGGGGTGACACTAACCAAGCAAGTGAAAGACCTGTTTGAGAAAAACTTCAAGTCTCTGAAGAAAGAAATTGAAGAAGATCTCAGAAGATGGAAAGATCTCTCGTGCTCATGGATTGGTAGGATTAACATTGTGAAAATGGCCATCCAGCCAAAAGCCGTCTACAGATTCAATGCAATTCCCATCAAAATACCAACTCAATTTTTTGCAGACCTTGAAAAAAAAGATTCTCAGCTTCATATGGAGAAACAAAAAACCCAGAATCTCCAAAACGATCCTGTACAACAACAGATCATCTGGAGGTATCTCCATCCCCTATCTCAAGCTGTACTACAGAACAATAGTAATAAAAACTGCATGGTATTGGCATAGAAACAGAAAGGAGGATCAATATGGAATCAAATAGAAGACCCAGAAATAAACCCACACACCTATGAATACTTGATTTTTGACAACGAAGCCAAAACCATTCAATGGAAAAAAGACAGCATCTTCAACAAATGGTTCTGGTCCAACTGGATGTCTACATGCAGAAAAATGAAAGTAGATCCATATTTATCACCCTGCACAAAACTAAAGTCCAAGTGGATAAAAGACCTCAACATAAAGCCAGATACTCTAAATCAGTTAGAAAAAAAAGTGGGGAACAGCCTAGAACTCATTGGCACAGGAGACAACTTTCTGAACAGAACACCAACAGCACAGGCTCTAAGAGCAATAATCAATAAATGGGACCTCATGAAACTGAAAAGTTTCTATAAAGCAAAGGACACTGTCATCAAAACAAAACAACTGCCTACAGATTGGGAAAGAATCTTCACCAACCCTTTATCTGACAGAGGACTAATATCCAGTATATATAAAGAACTAAAGAAGCTGAAAAACAACAAACCAAGTAATCCAATTAAAAAATAGAGCTAAACAGAGAATTCTCGACAGAATAATATCGAATGGCATAGAAACACTTAAAGAAATGCTCAACCTCATTAGCC
Organism: Psammomys obesus; assembly: GCF_907164565.1. Lineage (NCBI taxonomy): Eukaryota > Metazoa > Chordata > Mammalia > Rodentia > Muridae > Psammomys > Psammomys obesus. The sequence goes on along the minus strand of NW_026591450.1, from coordinate 5,816,708 downwards.
ATTAGGAAAATGCAAATCAAAACAACCCTGAGATATCACCTTCTACCCATCAGAATGGCCAAGATGAAAAACTCAAGGGACAACATATGCTGGAGAGGTTGTGGAGAAAGGGAAACCCTCCTCCATTGCTGGTGGGAATGTAAACTGGTACAACCACTTTGGAAGTCAATCTGGCGCTTACCCAGACAATTAGGAATAGCGCTTCCTCAAGACCAAGCTATACCACTGCTAGGTATATACCCAAAACTTGCTCAAGTACACAACAACGACATTTGCTCAACCATGTTTGTAGCAGCTTTATTCGTAATAGCCAGAACCTGGAAACAACCCAGATGTCCATCAACGGAGAAATGGATATAGAAATTGTGGTATTTTTACATAGTGGAATACTACTCAGCAATCACAAATGAGGAAATCATGAAATTTGCAGGCAAATGGTGGGATTTAGAAAAGATCATTCGTGAAGTATCCCAGAAGGAGAAAGACAAACATGGTATATACTCGCTTATATAGACCTACAAGATATGATAAACATAATGAAGTCTATACACCTAAAGAAGATAAACAAGAAAGCAGACATGAGGTAAGATGATCAATCCTCACTTCGAAAGACGAATGAGATGTGCATTGGACACATGACAGGAGTCTACCGCAGAAGGCATCTGAAATTCTGGATTTATAATAAAGTAATATATATCTGATGTCTCTCATTTAATTGCTGACTGTGGACCTTTGTAAAAAGGCAGAAATAGCAAATACACATACACACACATATTAATTCTACGGATCCTTCTAGAAAATTGTGAGCTTTGAGAAGAGTTGTTAGGTAATTTCAATAGCTAAAACAGTTGCTTAAGTGCAAAGTAAACACCTGGACTGAAACAAAAGGAGTCTTATTGACAGACTGTGATCAACAGTAGCTCTGAGTTATAGGTGTCAGAGCTAAACTGAATTGGATTACGCCATTTTGTGCCTAGAGAATTAGAGGAAAAGCCTCATACATTAGGTAGAGACAGAACCTGGTCACATTACTGGTTTTAGGGTACAGTTACTGGGGGAGACGGAGATAGGAAAAGGGAGTAGAGGAGAAAACACACATTGTGTACGATAGTAACTAGGTATGTTTTGGACTCCAGAGTTCTAAGAAGATTGGTTGCAAACACTCGTGAAATACAAATTATCCTCAAGTGTGCAAAAAGTGACAAAATCCCCTGCTATCCACATTTTGTCATGGTCCATACCATCAGGATCAAGTACATTTGTGCCTGCTACTAGTTTAGGTTTAACTGCGCTTTAGCTATGAAATTCTTCTTTAGTGACTACTGTGTGTGAACTGAAAGTTCTTTTTATGTAAAAGTCTTTGCAAACTGCTGAATGCAATGTTAAAACTTTGGAAATTGAAATGTCAGAAAGTTTTAGACTCTTTTATCAGGTTGAGTACAATATTCAACAATCTTCGATGAAAACAGACTATTTTACAATGGAAAACTGAGACAATAATAATCCAGATATTGTTATAGATCCCTTAAAATGTTCTTGTCATTTCCTCAATAATTTCTCTGAAGCTTCTTCTAATAAACTGAATGACTTCAAGTATTTATTCCCATTAATAACTCTGACTCCCCAGATGATCTTTTTTTTCTCACTTCATTGTTCTTCTGGTTTTTATATTAAAGTTAGTTGTGTTCATTGTAAAGTTGTTAACATTTATAAAAATTTGTTAGATCCCAGGAATTATATTTCAAAATTATTGGATTTGATTCACGCAATACATTTTTCAGAAGTTTTCTATTGTTGTTGTTTTTGTTCTTGCATTTGAAAGATCAGGGAGAGGAGAAGGTGAGGCATGCTGAACACCTCCTAGGGCTGAAACACCTCATTTGTGGTTCATGTCTCAGTTCAAAGTAAAGTCAACTTTATCTTTATAAAGTCAGCTTCAATGTGTCACTATGAGAAAAAGAATCTCCCTTTAGTCTCTTTAAAGCTTTCACATACTTGTGGCTATTTTATACCTTTCACATGGTTGTATTTCTCTGTCAATAAACTTCTTTTCTTAAATCCACTGTTGTTTTTGTTAATCTTCAAGTTTCTTGAGTATATACATATATACAAAAATTGAGCAAAGAGGTTTGTGTTTCTTCTACTTTTATCAACTTACTGTCACAGCTATACAACTTTTACAGAATTAATTGTAATGTGCACTGACCTTTTACATGACATTCCTCTCTAGAAGATTCACTGTGGCATGTGAATTTTGACCTCCTCCAAAACTGGAAAAAACTTATTCATAGGTTAGTTTAGAGAAAAGTATCAGATATAAGGAGAGCTTTTTGTTTTTTCTTTTGAATATTGATAGTTTCAGTATATATCACTTGCAGAAACTTACTTAAAGGAAATTCCAGGTTACTGAAAACTGTTTTATAAATAATACTAATTATTGATTGAACTAGCAAATGTTAAATCGTATTCATTACATTTCTCATTCTTATCTGTGTCTAATCACTCTTTATGAGGAAGACTGCTTTGTAGCAAATACAAAGCCAGGAAGGACACAGTTTTCTATAGAATTTTTCACCCTTTGTGAACCTCAATTTGTCATGTTTTTAATATATTTTTACGAAGTTGTTATAAATAAATAACTTTTGTATGCGAAAGGATTACTGTTACTTTTTTCTTAAATTATTAGGGTGGTGAGTGTTAAATGTCAACTGGGAATGAGCCTCTCAGAATGTCTGTGGGTGATTGTGTTGATGACGTAATTGACATGAAAGACTCACCCATTCTGGTGACATGTCTCCCCAGGCAGACAATGCTCGGCTATGTAAGAGTGCGGTGCTATGGTTTTGGTCAACTTAACACAAACTATCTGGGAAGAGGTAATTAAGAGAACGCTGAAATCAGATTGGCCTGTAGACAATTCAGTGGGGTCTTTTCTTGAATAATGAGGAATGCTGTAGGGCCCAGCCACTGTGCAATGCCAGCCAGCTCTGGGCAGTTGGCCTTGGACTGAATAAGAAAGGTAGCTGAATGCCTGAGGAGCAAGCCAGGAAGCAGCTTTCCTCTGAGATCTCCGCTTCAGTTCCTGCCTCACGGTTTCTGCCTTGAGTCCCTGCCTGATGTCTCTTCATGATGAAATTTACTTTGTAAGATGAAGTAAACCTTTTACTCCACACGTTGCTTTCACTCAGAGTTTTATCTGAGTAGAAAGCAAAGTAGGACAAGTTGAGAAAGGGCTGAGCGCTGGCGCGTGCCATTAATCCATTGCTCTGCACTTTAAGTTCCGGTTCCTTTTATTCCTCCACAATACTGGGTTATGACCTTAAATTGTAAGCCAGATAAGTCCCTTATCCCTTGAAATGCTTTGTTGGGGGGTATTTCATCATATCAATTGGATGAGAAACTAACACAAATATGTTCCAAATTTAATATAAATCTTAAACGTGGACCATCCTGTTGTTCTGCCATGAAAAGGCTAATAACAATAAATAAGCCATTGGTGCTATTAAGTCATGTTAACTTATGTGTGCTAATGCATTTCGTGTGACAGGATTTATAAAATCTGAGTAAGCCCAATTAGTTCTTTCTTGAATGGCTGTTAGGAAGGCAGAAATTTACTACTGACCTTCATATTCAAGTCAGAACACCACCAGCCATGACTGTATCTAATTGCCTAGACAGTGAGGAAAAGCGGCATCACAAAAGATCATTCTCTGAGTTTAAGATTGATGTGACAGCCCCGTGCTACAAATGAAATGAAAGGTTTCATTGAGAAGATAGGGGTCCCTGGAGACGAAACGATGGAGACTCTCAGATGAGGTCATGCTGATGCACGCTGTGCAGAGTGGAGTGAGCAACAGCAGAAAAGCCCAACTGAACTGTCACACCCGTCTCAGGCCAGCATAGCTACCCTAAATGTCTTTGTTGGTTCTAATTTTTCCTAGGCTCCTGACCTGACATTGTTTTTCCGTCTATATTTTTATTAAGACAGTCTAGCCAGTGACTGATGACTAAATTGATTCAATTTTAATTAAGTCGATAATATTCTTTATTATTGTTGACCATATGTATATACATATATATACATATATATATGTATATATATGTAATATATATATTACAATTTATTCACTATGTATCCTCACTGCAGCCCCTCCCTCATCTCCTCCCAGTCCCACCCATTCTCCCTCTTCTTCCACTATGCCCTTTCCCTAGTCCCCTGATAGGGGAGAACCTCCTTCCCTTCTATCTGACCCTATCCTATTTGGTCTCATGAAGGCTGGCTACATTTTCATTTTTTTCTGTCACATGTTCTCTCCAGTTTAAAGCACTCTTTCACACACTTAAGAGCCAATAGTAGATGTGGGAAAAGAGGAACCCAGACTCACTGTTGATGAAAAGGGCAAACTGGCAAAGCTAATGCAGAGGTCCTTCTGTACTTTCCTTTTTCCTTTTATAGAAAATAGATTTTTTTCATGCAATGTATTCTGATTATGGTTTCCCCTCTTCTTAGTCCCTGAGATCCTTTCTATATCTCCTCCCATCCAGATCTATACCCTCTATGTCTCTCATTAGAAGACAAATAAATTATATAATAATAATAATAATAATAATAATAATAATAATAATAATAAATAAGAAAACAGACAAACAAACCAAGTAGGGCAAAATAAGCAAACAGAAGGAAAAGAACCAAAGAAAAGGCATGAGATATAGAGACATAAAGACGTACACGTTTATAGACCTAGGAATCCCACTAAGTCCCCAAACCAGATAGCTATAAAACATATACAAAGGACCCATAAGGTTAAATAAAAGTGCTTGACAAAATACCATGAGACAAAAAAAGAAAAAAAAAAAACAAACAAACAACTCAGAAGATGCCACTAAGTTTGTTTTGTGTTTTACTATCTACTGCTGGCCATGGTGTTTGTCCTTAAGAGTGTTTTGTAACCGCAGTGAAACTCTTTTGGAGAAAATTAACTTTTCTTTTGTGAGTGGTTATCAGTTGGAGACAGCTTCTTGGTTAGAGATGTAACCATGTGTCCACACCCTGTCAGCACTGGGATCCCGTCTGGTGTTGACTCAAGCATGCATGCTGCCACAGTCTTTCTGAGTTCACATGGGAATGGGTCCCGCTCTGTCCCTCTCCACTGGCTCTTACAATCTTTCTGTTTCCTCTTCCATAGGGTTCTCTGAGCTCTGAGGGGAAGAATTTGAGGGAGACATTCTTTTAGTTCTGAGTGCTCCATGTTCTCTCACTCTCTGCACATTGTTTGGTAGTGGGTCTATGCATTTGTTTCCAGGTGCTCCATGAGGAAGAGTCTGAAGATGACTGAGCAAGGCACTCGTTACAATTACATAAGACTGTTGCTAGAAGTCATTTGATGACTATGTTCCATTAGCAGCACAGTAGTGTTTGGTTATATGCTATATTCCTGGCCTATGTAGTCTTAGGTTCTTGGCCACCAGTGTATAGCATGGGTTCCATCTTATTGTAGAAGGAACTTTTATTTGCCTGATTCAATTGTTGTCTCAGAGGCTTATTGCCTATGCATGCTATCCTGGAAGCTTTTAGCATCCATACATTCTAATCTAGGCCTAGAATGTTTTCGATATCTGAGACATACTGCTTAATAAGCTCATTTCCTTCTACAAACTAACTTTACCTTTATTGTTTTGGGATCAGATGTATGGTTTTTTGTTTTTTGTTTTTTTTTAACCTGAAACTTGCTCTATGCCAGGCTGGCCTTGAACTTAGATCTGGGGAAGAATATTTTTCCTGTTCTCCCATTCCTGGTTGCCTCTAGTTCTTTGCCTAGGGATGAGGCCTTGTGAGATTCCCCTCTTGATGTTAGCATGTTTATTGGTGATTTCCTTGTCCAGGTCACGTTTAGACAGCCATGTTGGTGAGACTTCATGTGTGTGTAGCTTCTGACCTTTCAAGGAAATACAATCTTACAGAAAACTTCTTGCTCCTTTGTGTTTTACAATCTTTCTATCTCCTCTTCCTCAGTGATCTGAACCTTGGGTGCAGTTGAACTATTCATGTAAACCAGCATATTCCCTAGCTACATTTTAAATATTTATTCCTACATCCACAAATGGGTGTAGTTCTCACCCATTATCAAGGAGATATTTCTCTGCAACAGAGACCATTAAAGAAAACCACAACTGACAAAATGTTAGAGTTGTGGAGCACAATCGCAACTGATTAATTTATAACTAACTCATTATTTTTCATGCTAACTTAAACATTTTGTTCTTTATTTATTTACCTTTATTTTATGTGCATTGGTGTTTTGTCTGAATGCATGTCTATGTGAGAGTGCCGTATTTTGGAGTTACAGACAGTTTCGAGCTGCCATGTGGATGCTGGGATTTGAATCCAGGTCCTCTGAAAGAACAATCAGTGCCCTTAAGGACAGAACCATCCCTTCACACCCTAACTTAAATATTTTTAAAAGAGATTTTAAGAAGATATATTTTAAGCTTTCCTAGACAGCTACTCAAGGTCTTCCACTGTCTTCTTACATAAGAATCTTCTTTGTCCCCACACACCCTTAATATGCTTATGTTTCAGTGCTGTTTGTTCTTCCTACATACTTTTGACAATGAAGGTTGTTATCCACAGTAAAGTACCATTTATTGTAAAATGTCTGCTTGTGTCAAACTACTTGATAAAAATCAAGTTCTCTAAAATAGAACCCTGTGAAAAGAAAGCAATACTTTGCCCAACTGATTATGCATATTGCTTTTTTGTTTCAGAATAACATGCTATTATTTTCAACATCATAATGACACGGCACAAATTCACTAGTATGATTAATATGAATCTGTAACTGAATCTAGTAACTGTGTAGCCAAAGAAAATAGATACATAGTTAAGAAATAAAAGTAATATCTATATGTATTTAATAGTTTTACCCATATATATTTATTAGTTTTAATGAATAGGATGTAAAGATAGAATTGTAGAAGAAAACTTGGTTTCTTAAGACACAATAGTATTGTTAATATCTTTTACAATCTTTGATGTCTAGTTGATTTCTAATCTAATCTTGAATTTTCAAAAACAAAAATATCTCAATCAAAAGAAGAAAAATAATCTCCTGGGCAGAGGAGACAATTCTTGCTGTAGTTCTCTCTCAGTTTCATTTTTTATTGCTATTATAAAACAGCCCAATGCAGTGGCTTAGAGGAGCTTCTTACAAGGTTATAGTTCACCATAGCAAGGAAGTAAGATGACAGGAGCTTGAGGCAGAGGGTTGTGTTACATGTGTTGTCAGAAGAGAGCACGCACACTAGTGCTCATATCCCTTTCTCCATTCTCATTCAGCATCCTCTGCATAGAGAATGGTGCCACTCGCAGTGGGAAGGTCTTCCTGTCTCAGCAAATATCATCAAGATAATCCCCCACAGACATTTTCAGGGGGGTCTACCTTCCAAGTCATTATCACTTCAGTCAACTTAATGGTTAACACAAACGGTTGATGGGTTCTGTGTGAGTAGAGATACTTATGCTTCTAGAACAATTTGAGGAATTCAATTAGATGTGAATGTGAGTAATGGAGAGATGAGGCTGCTAAGGTCAGGCACAGGGGAGCCTCCTGTAGAACAGAAAAAAGACGAAACTTATCAAAAGCTTACCGCATACAGGGCGTGGTGGTGTGTGCCCATAGTCGTAGAAGACAGGATGTTGAAGCAGGAAGAATGTAAGTTTGGAGTCAGTCCAGGATTCATAGTGACAACCTTAGCTAAAACTTTAAAGCAAAACTTAATATCCATTCTGTAGTTTTGAGGAAGAACTGATCTCATAGTGAGGGAGATGGATTAGACACAAACAAGGCTTTAACGATGCTAATTAGTCTACAAGATAAATTACTTGACTTGAACAGGGGAAATGGCAGAGCCAACATAGAATATGAGAGATGGCTGAGTGCTAATTAGAAGGCAAGATTGATCGGATCAATTTATTAAATGAACGTGAAAGGACATGGGAAAATATGGTTTCAGTTTATTGAAGATTTTAGGTTGCACAGATGGTTGGAGAAACCATCATATTATAAAACAATACACTGTTTGCATTCTGTATGCGGGGCAGCATATCCACAGCGGGCTATGGGAAGGCACCAGACTGCTCATGGCTCATGTCTTAAGTAGCTTACACTGCACTGGGAAGTCCAAGATATACATGACTATCATTCAAGACTATGAAAAGCCCAAGGTCAGGGCCTATGTCTTACTTATTGCTGTAACTGGACACACAACAGAGGTTTAATATCTGTTCCTTGCACTAAGGCTTGGAGGAAGGGAAGAAAAGGTGAAGGACTGGCATATTTGTCCTTGCATTTTTCATACACAATAACCAATTTTCTGGGTCGTGTCCCTTTGATAGGAGACATACATTTGAGACAGTGACTCAGTTTTTGCAGAGAGTAGTCAGATGGTGAGCTTTATATATAATTTCTAGTGGCTCTTCTTACTGGTATTAATACCTTTTCATGACAGACTTGAAGGTTTCAGTAAGCCTACAGCAAATCCCAGATTTAATAACAAAGCCTAAACCACTCAAGTTTTTCTAGACACTGAATTCCTGAAGGTCTTTGGTAATTCCTTTCCCCCCTTGTTACAACTACCACAAAAAAATCAAATTATAAAAATATCAAATTTACATGCACACACACACACGAGCACACGAGCACACACACATACAGAGAGAGAGACTTAGGTGAAAAAACAATGCTCGATTTCAGTGTTAAAAGATGTAAAAGAGAAAAATATATATAATAGCTATGCATAGCTGTATTTGAACAATTTGCCACAGAAAGTAGAAGTTGTGGACAATAATAATTTAAAAAAAAAACATTTTAAAAAGCTGTAATGGGAACAGAGACTGTCTCTGACATGAACTCAGTGGCTGGCTCTTTGATAACTTCTTCCTGATGGGAGAGCAGCCTTACCAGCCCACAATGCAGCCAATCCTGATGAGACCTGATAGGCTAGGGTCAGAGGGAAGGAGAAGAGGACCTTTCCTATCAGTGGACTTGGGGAGGGGCATGGGAGGAAAAGAGAGAGGGAGGGGGTTTGGGAGAGGATGGGGGAGGGGGCTACAGCTGGGATACAAAGTGAATAAACCGTAATTAATAAAAATAAATCAGTAAATTTTTAAAAATAAAGGGTAAAAAAGGTGTGAAAAGCTCTCCAAGTACAGTATCTTTTAAAAGTGAAAATTTAAAAAGGGTTGTATTTAATAATATCTATGGCCCTTTTCCATATTAACTTGATTTATGTATATATATATTGCACTCTTTAAGATTCTAAACTTAGTCATTTACTAATTCAAATGTAAGTCTAAATTAGTATATGCATTTAGAAGTGTGTCAATAGCACTGATAGAATATTTTCAATATTTTATAAAAATAAGAAAGAATGGAAAAACAGAAATAATTATATCTACTGTCTTGAGTGGTGAAATCTAACCATAAGCGTAAGAGCCAAGTGGACACACAAGCATGGTCATAATAGCATTCTGAATGCTTTTGCTAATAAACTTTTCAATTTCCTCAAAACAGAAGCTTGTTCATGTTAATGTGCATTTCTGTTGCTTATTAAATTTTGGGTGTTTTTCAGGAAAAGATAATTTTTAAAATTACATATGTTCCTTATACTGTACTATCTCAGGCCTACTACTTCCAATACCCAGAGTGGGGATTGGTTAAAAATTGCATTATGTCATGTTCCTGAAAACATGGAACAGATTTTTTTTTGGCTTTGTTGGTCTCCTTCTAGAACTCCTGTCCCCTCCAGGTCCTTGTTCAAACCCTCTCCCATCCCTTCTTTCATAAAACTCCTTGTACTCTGCCCAAAGTATGGCTGTGAGTCTCAGCATGTTCTTTGATCCCCTGTTATGTGGAGCCTTTCAGAGGAACTCTATGATAGGCTCCAGTCCTGTTCCCTCTCTTCCACTGCTTTTGTTGTCTATTCCATCTCCCATCCTAAGTGAGATTTAAGCATCCTTCCTGGGGTCTTCATTGCTGTTTAGCTTCTTTAAGTCTTTAGATTTTAGTATGATTATCTTATATTATTCTTATATTATAAGGCTAATATCTGCTTATAAGTGAATATACCATGTGTGTCTTTCTTGTTCTGTGTTACCTCACTCAGGATGATCTTTTTTCTAGTTCCCACCATTTGCATGCAAATATCATGATTTCCCTGTTTTTAGTAGTTGAGTAGTATTCCACTGTGTAAATGTGCCACAATTTCTCTATCCATTTTGCCACTGAGGGACATCTAGGTTGCTTCCAGTTTCTGGCTGTTGAAAATAAAGTTGCTATGAATGTATTTGAGCAAATGTCCTTGTTCTATGGTTGAGCATCTTTCGGGTATATGCCAAGGTATAGCTTGGTCTTGAGGTAGTACCACCAGGTAGTACTTGAGGTAGTACTTCCACCAGGAATGGAGGAGGGTTCCCCTTTCTTCACATCCTCTCCAGCATGTGTTGTCATTTGAGTTTTTGATCTCAGCCATTCCTATGGGTATAAGATGAAATCTCAGAGTCATTTTTATTTGCATTTCCCTGACAACTAAGGACACTGAGTATTTCTTTAAGTGCTTCTCCACTGTTCAATATTCCTCTATTGAGAATTCTCTGTTTGGTTCTATACCCTAATTTTAATTGGATTATTTGGTTTGTTGGTGTCTAATTTCTTGAATTCTTTATATATTCTGGATTTTTAACTCTCTGTCAGATGTAGGGTTGGTGAAGATCTTTTCCCAGTCTGTAGGCTCTCATTTTATTCCATTGACCTTGTTCTTTGCTTTACAGAAGCTTTTCAGTTTCATGAGATTCCATGAAACTGAGGAATAGATACAGAAATTGTGACACATCTACACAATGGACTATTACTCTGCAATTAAAAAGAAGGTAAATGGTGGGAACTAGAAAAGATCATCCTGAATGAGGTATCCCAGGAGCAGAAAGACGTACAGGGTATGTACTCACTCATAAGTGGATATTAGACATATAATATAGGATAAACCTACTAAAATCTGTACAACTAAAGAAACAAATAAATAAGGAGGACTCTGGCTAAAATGCTCAATCCCCATTCAGAAAGGCAAAGATGGACATTAGAAGAAGGAGAAAACAGGAACAGGACAGGAGCCTGCCACAGAGGGCCTCTGAAAGGCTCTACCCTGCAGTGTATCAAAGCAGATGCTGAGACTTATGGCCAAACTTTGGGCAAAGAGCAGAGAATCTTATGAAAAAACTGGGAAATAATAAGTCCTGGAGAGGACAGGAGCTCCACAAGGAGAGCAAGAGAACCAAAAAATCTGGGTACAGGGGTCTTTTCTGAGAGAGATACTCCAACCAAGGACCATTCATGGAGATAACCTAGAACCCCTGCACAGATGTAGCCCATGGCAGTTCAGTGTCCAAGTGGGTTTCATCATAATGGGAACAGGGGCTGTCTCTGACAGGAACTGATTGCCCTGCTCTTTGATCATCTCCCCCTGAGGGGGGAGTAGCCTTACAAGGCCACAGAGGAAGACAATGCAGCCACTCCTGATGAGACCTGATAGACTAGGATCAGAAGGAAGGTGAGGGAGACCTCCCCTATCAGTGGACTGGGGGAGGGGCATGGATGGAGATGGGGGAAGAAGTAAAGGATTGGGAGGGGAGGAGGGAGGGATCTACAGGGGGGATACAAAGTGAATAAATTGTAATTAATAATAATTAAAATTTGAAAAAAGGAAAAGAAAAAAACATGGAACAGACATATGATACAAGCACAATGCATATGCTGCTCATTAATCAGTGGCCTGTGTGCATAGAATGGAACATTAATACTAATAAAAATCAGTACCTTTGTGTCAATAAGCATGGCCTTGGGCTAAGATTTTTGTAAAATGCTTCAGATGTATTGAGCCTAATAGCCTCTAATTAGAAATTGCCACCATTTAATGGACTAACGATAAGTGCAGAGAGTGACTAGATTTTAAAATAATTGAAACTAATGGGCTGACACTGTCAAATGATACTCACTTTTTCCCTCCCACCTCCTTTCTTCATCACTATAAAAGCTTCATTCAAGATGTGAAGGATAAACTTATAGTGAAAGAAACCCAACTTCATTTTTCCTAAGTTTTGGAATTTTACCAGTTATAAACCTGAAATATATTATGATAGGCAAGTTTACTGACTTAATGTATCCAATATTCTGATAAAATAGGATACAAGACTATGTAATTGTTCTTGACTGAAGCTGAAGTGGGTGTATGTGTGTGTATTCTCAAGAACACCCAGTTTTTTTTTTTTAAATTCAAAGTGTTTATTCAAAGAAATGTTCAATTAAAGGCAATTCTATAAAAGTGATTTTCCTTCTTTTTTTTATGAAATACATTTTACTGATTCATATTACATACTTTGTACATAAAATTAAATAGCTCTGACATGTTACCTTTTGCTCTTGTTTTTTGTTTCTTTGATTTTTTCTTTTTTTTTATTTTCTTATCAGTTACATTTTATTAACTCTGTATCCCAACCGTGTCCCGATCCCTCATTCCCTCCCAGTCCCTCCCTCCCTCCCTCATCTCCACCTTGCCCCTTGCCAAGTCCACTGATAGGGGGGACCTCCTCCCCATTCATCTGATCCTGTTTTATCAGGTATTTTCAGGACTGGCTGCAAAGCTCTCCTCTGTGGCCTAACAGGACTGCTCCTCCCTTGGGGGGTGGGGAGGCCAAAGAGCCAGTCATTGAGTTCCTGTTAGAAATAGTCCTTAAGAACACCCAGTTTTGAGAGTAACTGCATTAGATCATCACAGAGTGAGTAAAAATATTTCTTTAATGTGGTACATTTACACAATGGAATACTACTCAGCAATTAAAAACAAGGAAATCATGAAATTTGCAGGCAAATGGTGGGAACTAGAAAAGATCATCCTGAGTGATCCCAGAAGCAGAAAGACACACATGGTACATCCTCACTTATAAGTGGATATTAGACATATAATATAGGATAAACCTATTAAAATCTGTACATCTAAAGAAGCTAAGCAAGAAGAAAGACCCTGGGTTGGGGAGTGGCATGCATGCAGAAAGGGGAGGGAGGGTGGGATGGGGAGGGGAGGAGGGAGGGGCTTATGGGGGGATACAAAATGAATAAAGTGTAATTAATAAAAAAAATTTTTAAAAAAAGATGATTAATCTTTATTCCGAAAGGCAAATGGGATGGATATTGGAAGAGAGAGAAAACAGGAAACAGGACAGGAGCTTACCACAGAGGGCCTCTGAAAGACTCTACCCAGCAGGGTATTAAAGCAGATGCTGAGACTCATAGCTAAACTTTGGGCAGAGTGCAGGGAATCTTATGAAAGAAGGGGGAAATAGAAAGACCTGGAGGGAACAGGAGCTCCACAAGGAGAGCAACATAACCAAATAATCTGGGCACAGGGGTCTTATCTGAGGCTGATACTCCAGCGAAGGACCATTCATAGAGATAACCTAGAACTCCTGCACAGATGTAGCCGATGGCAGCTCAGTGTCCAAGTGTGGAAAAGGTTCTATCTCTGACATGAACTCAGTGGCTGGCTCTTTGATCATTTCTTCCTGATGGGGGAGCAGCCTTACCAGGTCACAGAGGAAGACAATACAGACAGTCCTGATGAGAGCTGATAGACTAGGCTCAGTGGGAAGAGGAGGAGCATGTCCCCTATCAGTGGACTGGGGGAGGGGCATGGGAGGAAAAGATGGAGGGAGGGCAGTGTTGGGTTGGGGTGAAGGAGGGTGCTACAGCTTGGATACAAAGTGAATAAATTGTAATGATTGCAAAATAAATTAATTAAAATACTTAAAAAAAGAAAGTAGTTGATCATAGGACCATTCAAGGCATGCAAAAATTCTCTGCTATTCATTCTTCATTTTCTGTACCAAAAGTCCTGGTTAAATGCTAGCCCTGTCTGTAGTTCTAGACTGCTGGGAATTCATCATGAACTAGAACATTCAAATAAATTAAACAAAACTACTCCTGGTTAGTGTATACTCTCATGAGTAATAACACAATCTACTTACTGTTTGAGATATATATATATATATATATATATATATATATATATATATATAGTCTATAAGAAATGACATAACTATTTTTCCTTAATTTCTATAAGACAAGGAGAACACATGTAACAATATGCCAGGGTTGTTATACACTAGGAAACAGCTAATATAAAAGGTCATTCAGAGCAATGTACACAGTGTACAATATGCACATTGTATACATTATAGAAGTGTTTGCTAATATTATCATTGCGGTAGTACAATAATATGTCATAACCCTGACAACAACCCAGATGTCCATCAATGGAGGAATGGATACAGAAATCATGGTACTTTAACACAATGGAATACTAGTCAGCAATTAAAACACAAGGAAATCATGAAATTTGCAGGCAAATAGTGGGATCTAGAAAAAAATCATCCTGAGTGAGGTATCCCAGGAGCAGAAAGACACACATAGTATATACTCACTTATATACACCTGTAAGATAGGATAAACATACTAAAATATATGCACCTAAAGAAGATAAACAAGAAAGAGGACCCAGAGTAAGATGATCAATCCTCACTTAGAAAGACAAATGGGACGGACATTGGATGTAGGAGAAAACAAGTAACAGGACAGGATCCTACCACAGAGGGCCTCTGAAAGACTCTACCTAGCAGTGTATCAAAGCAGATGCGGAGACTCATGACCAGACTTTGGGCAGAATGCAAGAAATCACATGAAAGAAGGGGAGTTAGTATGACCTGGAGAGGACAGGAGCTCCACAGGGACCAAATATATCTGGGCACAGGTGTCTTTTATGAGACCGTATCTCCAGCCAAGGACCATGTAACCTAGAACCTCTGCTCAGATGTAGCCCATGGTACCTCAGTATCCAAGTGGGCACCCTAGTAAGGGGAACAGGGACTGTTTCTGACATGAACTCAGTGGCAGGCTCTTTGACCTCTCCTCTCCCCTGAGGGAGGAACAGCCTTGATAGTCCACAGAGGAGGACATTGCAGCCAGTCCTGAAGAGACCTGATAAGCTAGGGTCAGATGGAAGGGGAGGAGGACCTCCCCTATCAGTGGTCTTGGAAAGGGACAAGGAGGAGATGAGGGAGGGAGGGTGGAATTGGGAGGGATTGAGAGAGGGGCTATGGCTGGGATACAAAGTAATTAACCTGTGATTAATATTAAAAAAATAAAAATTAATAAAAAAGAAAAAGTTGCACTCAAATTTGCCAGTGACATCTATGTACTCACATTTCTCTGTCAATACTAGGTTTAAAACATAAAAAGATACTTATATTTGCTGTTTAGAGACACCCAGATACAAACTGATCAGAAAAATGTAAGGTGTGAGTTCTGTAGTAGATACTATAAAAATAAAGGAATTAAGGTGTTTGAGGGTGCACAGGAGTGAGAGAGCTCACCTTTCAGTGCAGAGAAAAAATCAGCTGAAGGAGAGGTGAAATGTAAGTAAATTTAGAAGAATATTTTCCATGCCAATAGCTAAAAAATGTATAGTGGATATGGATTCAGAGGCTGGTGCACAGAGACTATGTTCTTTAGGAAGAAGAAATGTGTCAACTAAGGGGTAGGCAGGAAAGCAGTCTGCTTTCAAGTACGGGAAAGACCAGCTTAGGTATTGATAATCGAAGCTATTGCATTTTAAAAGACCTTAGGAGGTATAGAATGGGAAGTTCTTCGTTTATTGGGTATGGACCTTGAAAAACAGTGGGATTTGACTCTTTCTATCTGCCCATATTTCTTTGAATCTCTTTGGGTGTTTTTGTCTCTCACCTTCTCCACCCACCTCCTTCTTCCTCTTCCTCCCCCTTCTCTGTCTGTTTCTGTCTCTGTCTCATACTCTTAGCTTTGGTCCATGTGCCATGATTTTGCTTCTCAGTCATTCCCATCATGACCTGCCACCACTCACAGCTTCTACTACAATGCATGCAAATGCCTTTGGACCAATGAAACTGTGAGCTTAACAAAGTTTTTCTTAAAATGAGTTGTCTAGAGTATTTTGTAATAATAACTTATTACTGGTTAAACCAGTCATGGTTATCAAAATCACACAAAACGATACCAGCCTTTCTCCCTTAGTCTTGCTAAACCACATGTACATTTAAAAATTTAAGAAAACATTAGACAGTACTTTTCTTTTTCATTGGAATTAACAATAGAATAAGTAGCACGGCCTAATACGCAATTTGTATAAGGTGAATGTTTCCAGAAATAATTGGACCTTGCGGAAAAAATTCAGGAAACTGAAGGATTAGTTGATAATACGTAGACATGAAAATTAAACTAGATTGTGGCACCCTCTGGAGAAAGAACCCAGAAAATCATAATACTTTGGCCATAAACAGCCCTTCTTTACAGAGCTTTACTGGAATCCTCACATAATGGAGGAAATGAACTCTCTTTTCCCTTTCCCAGAAACTATCTTCCCTAAAGTGTGCTATGAGCAAACGTTACTGATAAATTTACAGTGTCCACTTAGATGGTATCAGGAAAAATCCAACAAAGAATCTTATCAATGAGAGAAAATGCTGCACTCTGGGGAACTGATATGTTTTACAAGAGCTTAGTGGACTGAAGACATTAACTGAATGGATGGGAAAAGAAGCAGGGATGGGTACCAATGGCCAATGAAAACAAGAATTGGGGATAAGTATGAGCCCAATTGCAACACAGTCCTTCTGAGGAAAAAGTTGAACTTGTGAAGGGTTGCTTTCTCTGTCCCCGCTCACCCCCTCCCAGGACACAGAGCTCTCTCTGCTCCACTCTCATTCCTCAGTTTATCTTCCTGTGCTGGGAAAAAACCTGCACAAAAGCCCGGTTGGCTTTTAGGAGTACTCAGTAGATTTCAAAGAAAATCTTCTAGAACAGAGATTATTTCACCAACTACTATAATACTCTAGTTTCAAGACTTTCTCATTTCATGTATATTCTGATTATCATAAACTTTTACTTAGGTGATTTAGCATGACACGCAGGGTGTCAGGTTAAAAAAAAAACCCATGACAAATGGCTGGGGTACTTATGCAAAAGTGTCTGCATGTCCTCTAGACTCTCTCAGCATCACAGCTAGTAGCTGCTACAGACTCCTGGCTCCTCTCAGCACTTCTGATCTTCCTCCTATCCTAAACCTGTCTAGGCCAGCGACTTCACTTCCCTTACCCCAACTTCTCTTTCCTATATGATCCTGCCATTTTGCCACATCCTCATATATATATGAAAGCACAGTAATAAAAACAAAAGGAGAATGGGTTATACCACACTAAAAAGCTCCTGCACCACAAAAGAAGTAATTCACAGAGCAAAGTAGACACTTACAGAATGAAACAAATATCCACAAACCTTCTTGGTTTAATGTCATACACTGTACATGGTTTACTGGTTTCCCAACCTGATGAGACCCTTCTCATGCCTGCAATTTCTGCAACAATCCACTTGATTTTAGCTATTTTCTAAGTAATTTTTTAGCTATTACTTGATGGAAAAAAACCCTACAGATATGATCAAGAAAGGAACAAAAGAAAAAAAAAACTAGAAGCTTAAGCTTAAGGAAAATGTTGAACAACAACCTTTATATTGAATTGTGTGTTATTTTGAAATGTGTGTCAAAAAAGAAATCAGCCATGGAGTAAAGGGCTATAACCTACAACATCTACAAAATTCAATAGCGTTAACATTTTCATTTAACTATATAATGAGTAATAGAAGTAATACTTCCCTTCTTTTTGTTTTATTTAAAATACAGTATGATGGGGGAGGATCAGGTAGTTATATCTCCCGCTTCTGTTGTTCTGTTTATAGACTTGATTAGATATAGAAATCAGCCTGGCTTTGTATTGAGTATTTTTATGTGTAAAGTTTTCTAGAATAAATATGGGCGTATGCTTGATGGTTGATTATTATTGTTGTGTAGCAGTTTCCTCTGAATGGAAATATTTCTTTCTAGGGGCTGGAAATTTGGCTGATTTTATTCAGCATTTCAAGTCTTCAATGCAGGCCAGCATGTTGGAAACTCCTGAGAATATTCATGCTGCTGTCTTGATGAAGATTTTTTTTTTTTTAAGACTGAATGAGGCTCAGCCATGTCACACAGAGTGATCTGCTTTGGATGAAGTCAACTGCAGGTAAATGCTCCTGACATCTAAAAGGAAGACCTTCACAACATCATCTAAGTTGTTGTTTTGACCTAATGACTGTCCACTGTAACCAAACCCAGAGGGTACATAAAATTTGTCAGCAAAATCCACTACTTTTCAATGTGACACTTCTACTCTGCACCTCTCCATTAGCCATAGACTTCAAGTAGAGACAATGACAAACCAAAGTTACAACTGCGACACAACTGTTTTGAATAGCACAGAAGTTGCACTTGCTTTTGTGTCCCAGGAGAAGCAGTGAAGTCCATGGATGATGTCTGATCCACGCATCAATATTCTATAAATTAAGTACTGTAATATAATGTCCACAATACTGTCAGGGTAAGGTAATTCACCTTTTCACATGAAAAGCATATAAAATAACAAAATACATTTGCACTTGTATGTAGATTCAAACATATGACAAAAAAAGGAGAACTCTTCATAACACTTAGTTCTAACTTGTGTAACTTCTTACCTTCTTTCACTATGCTTTCATGTGTGTCCCTTGCTCTCTTCAAGTATCTAAGCTGCTGTTAAGTCCGTACCTGGAGGTGTTTCATGTTCCAACCTAAAGAGTCAGGGCCATTGAT
Organism: Psammomys obesus; assembly: GCF_907164565.1. Taxonomy (NCBI): domain Eukaryota; kingdom Metazoa; phylum Chordata; class Mammalia; order Rodentia; family Muridae; genus Psammomys; species Psammomys obesus. The sequence goes on along the minus strand of NW_026591450.1, from coordinate 5,797,907 downwards.
TGTCCTATGGGAAATGGGCTGCTGTACTTTACCACTGACATTCTGTGCAAGGTACTGAAGGTTTACAATCCTCTTCCTCAAAATTTGTTTGTCGGTTTGTTCCACAGCTGTTGCAGCAAATGGAAATTCACTGTGAAATTTAACTCACACAAGACCATTGTCTTCTATGGAAAAATACCCATAGTTTACCACAGAGCAATATTGTATAACACTTACTCTTTTGCTGGTGGCTCAGCAAAGAGCAACCACTAGAAATCTCATGTCTCTAGTATAGTCTCCAGGCATCTCCAGCTTTCTGCTCTTTTATTTCCACCAGATATAAGGCAGTTAAAATGCATTTATCTGAGATCTCATTTGCTTTAGCACATCTCTATAAGAAAATGGCCAAAAAGAGTCAACTCTGTGAGGGATAGAGTTAAAGAAATGGGTTTAAATAAGGTCAAATTACTTTGAAGATATGAATTAATCCCTCAAAATGTTGAGTGAAAGATTAATCACGAAGGAAGCAAACATTTGGCTTACTTTGGTTTTGTATTTAGGAGTATTCTTGGAGAAACGGGCTTTGTTTAAAATCATAACACACAGGGCTAGAGAAATACCTAAGTAGGTAGGAACATATGCTGCTCTGTCAGATAACCAAGGTTTGGTTGCCAGTAATGACATGAGGCTCACAACCACTATTACTACAGTTCCAAGGTATCCAGTGCCATTTTTCAGCCTTCATTCATCGACACCAGTCACTCATGTGGCTCACATACATGCATGCAGGCAAACACTCACACAAAAATAAAAACAAATATTTTATTTTGGAATATCATAAAACATGTAAAGAGTTGCTAACTCCATGCTTAGTAACAAAACTGAAATGATAAAATGATACACCCCTGACAGACGGGAGAGAAAGTGAAGATCACAGGATTCTTTTTAGATCGGCAATTACTGTAAAATTCTTCAGTCTTTAACTGTTCCCAAATTGGTTGTTTTTTTTTTATACCAAAACTCATATTTTCTTAAAGCAGCAAAATTCTTTAGTTTGAGGGTCTAAAGATGGCTCTAACCTGTTTGTTCACTTTTTTATTTACTTATTAAAACAAAAATAATTTGGTTGGTAAGTCCATGTTTCTGTAACTAGGTTTGGTGGGGGGGGGGGAAAAACCTTACTGTCATTCGCCATTCATTCATATTTTCTCTGTGTCTCTCCATCAATTTTTTCTCTTTCTCTTCTCTGTCTCTTTCCTCTTTCATAGTATCTTGTTATACAGTTCAGGATGGTCTAGTTCTCACTATGTAACTCACATTGCTCTCAAAGTCATAATTCTCCTGTCTCAGCCTTGCAAGTACCGAGAATCTAGAATAAGGACAACAGATCTTTGTGTCTGTACTCTGTTGTCAAGAAGAAAGAAGGATATATTACATGAAAAAAGAGAAGCAGCAAAATTTTTCAAAGCACTGAACACACCCAGAATTTTTTAAATGTTCAAGTAAATTAAGAGCCAAAGTCACCAGTAAATGAACATTTAATAATTTCTTAAATAATGCATAACTTAACTAGCAAATTGGGATCAGTTGATGCTGGTATCACAACCACAGAAAAATCAGGCATAGGTGAAGATGCTGGAATGTGTTTGTGTGTTGAGGAGGGGAGGGATGACAGAGTACCTGATGAGCATTTTGGAGCAACACACACACACACACACACACACACACACACACACACACACACCAGACATTAGCTCATTTGTGGTTAGCCACTTGAAAGGAAAATCTACAGTGCTTAAGATCTTTGAAAAAGATGATACAGCTTCCTGCTAACAACCTTCCTGTGAATTCCAAATATTTACATTCTGCCGCTAACTACACGGTTTTGTATAGCCTTTTCTCATATCTCACCAATTATTTTTACCAGTAGTACTATATACCATCCACATACGTGAGGTGATAAATACTTAAGTCACATTTAGGGAATTTAAATTACCATTAAGGATTAAATGAATGGCAATCATTTTGTGAATGAAACTAGCACAATGGAAATTTATTTCTGACAATTCATGGGTCATTAGAAATTGTTTCTCACAGCAAAAAGTATATATATATATATATATATATATATATATATATATATATATATATAAATTAACTCAGTAGTATCGCCTTAAGGAATATCAAATATTCAATGTCAATTCATAAATAAAATTAAATTTAAATCAGACTATGGGCAACTTACAAATGATCCTCTTAATTATCAAATGACTTTCATGTAATCTACACCTAATCAATAAGGAACACTTTAAGAGAAACCTTGCTAAATGCAGTGAAGGTCAACTTTTGGATAAGAGCAATGTTTTTTAAAAACTTTTTTTAATTAATAAGAATTATTGAAAGATACTTTATATATTTGTCATCTATCTTGTCCACCATGGGACTATTTTGCATTGAAGTTACATAGTCACAGACTTGAAACAAGAAAATACTGCTCAATCTTTTACACATAGTTGAGGAACCATGAATATGCAGAGATTAAATAAATCCTGTTTTCTTTCTGTCTTCATTCATTCTCCTGACTTTCATTTATTCTTCTGCCCCTTTTGTCTTTTTATCCTGTCCCTTTCATTTGCTGTTTGCACTATGCTGGGTGGTTTGATAGATTGCTGAAAAATAAATGACTCTCAGTCAGCATAGAATTAAGAAGTGTTTTTCTGGTCTTAAAAAACACAATAGACATCTTGCAAGCAGGAGAAGACAGGGAACAGGACAGGATCCTACCACAGAGGGCCTTTGAAAGACTCTACTGACTGAGGTATGGAAGCAGAGGCTGAGACTTATAGCTAAACTTTGGGCAGAGTGCAGGGACTCTTATGAAAGAAGGGAAAGACAGAAAGACGTGGAGGGGAGAGGAGCTCCAAAAGGAGAGGAACAGAGCTGTAAAAACTGAGCCGTGGGGGCCCTGAAGAGTATTATACCCCTAACAAGGACAATGCATGGAGAGGACCTAAAACCCCTGCTCAGATGTAGCCCATAGACTCAGTCTCCAAGTGGGTTTCCTAGTAAGGGGAGCAGGGGCTTTCTCTAGCATCAACTCAGTGGCAGGCTCACTGATAACCTCCCACTGGGTGTGGGGTGCAGCTTTGCCAGTCCACAGAGGAAGACATTGCACCCACTCCTGATGAGACCTAATAAGCTAGGGTCAAATAGAAGGGGCAGAGGACCTCCCTTATCAGTGGAGTAGGGGAGTAGAGAGAAGAAGGGTAGGATTGGGAGGAGATGAAGGACGGGTCCACAGCAGGGATACAAATTGAATAAATTGTAATAAATGATAATAATAATGAAAACGATAAAAAACCTACATAAACCAAAACAGAACCCCCATAGGCTATACTGTCAATAGCCACGTTGTCAAACTAACTCCTTGAGTGTTTTTCCTATAGAAGACTGCTTCCCTTCATGTTCTAAATAAATGACAACATGATTCTGTTGAGGTTGATCTCCTTCTTTGTCAGGTATTCTCCATCAATTCATATATAAGTACACAATCATGTGTTCTTTATAAATGACTCAACCTATAGTATCCAGTTATAATAACAGAAAATATGCTAAGACATTGGTACCAGGAAAGATATACTGGTATAACAAGTAGGTCCAAATTCAAAAGTACATAAAATGGTTTTGGTGATAGCTGAGGAAATGGTTACCAAGGTAGAATGATGACTACTTATAAAAAAAATCTAAAAATTTTTAGAATTAACTTAATTTCTGTTATCAATTAGTGTTTGAACAAATAAAAGACCTTTAAAGCTGGAAACCCTGACAGTGTGGGAGACAGGGGCCCATAATACAATTAATAAAGCTCCTTGAGATGAAATTGGAATTTGAGACTACATTTACAGTATACAGGATGCTTCTTGGTCTTCACAAGTTGTTATAAAAAAACAACAACAACAAACAACAACAACAACAATAAAAAGTTCCCAACCATTAAGCTGTCAGTTCACAGGTGAGTTAAAAAGAATTAGAACTTGAACTATCAGAAGACTAAATGTCATTGACACCAGCAGTCATAGACTGTAATAAGCCCCTTTGAGAACAATTGTTTTAACAAATTAAAGTGCCTAAGTGAAAAGTAGACTAAATGAAGAAAACTAAAATTAAAATATTTCCACTGAAACCAGAAGGGACTCCAGGCTTGGAGAAAGTGAGAAAAATTACAGGGATGAAAAAGAAAAAAAAAAAAAAAAGATTTCTTATATGAGAGTGAAAGTGAAGAAGTCGTATGAATTTATTGGCATATCAAGCTAACTAGAATAGATTATTCTAAATTCTATGAAATTTTTGAAACAGTGTTACGGAGTCCATCATAAATGACCACTCAGACCCAGGTTTTAGCCAACTGAAAGTCTTTAGTTCAGCTGGCTGGAACTACGCTCAGATATTTGGGATCCATGTGTGGTACCAAACACTTAGACCAAGAGACTTTTAAAGTCAAATCACATCTTGTTTTCTTATCATCAGCTGCAGGGGGTAGTTTTCACAAGCAAGCAGTCTAACAGAAGCTAAGGTAAGTTGGGTGGGGCATCTTCACCTCAGGTTCCTAGAGTAGACTTGGATAATTGCTCATGAAATTCTCCATAACAGGATCAAATTCCAGTAAAACCTGAAATGCTCTCAGCAAGAATATAAGATGGAGGAAACTTTGCATTGCTTTGGCCTGTCATAGTAATTACATTGCCAAAAAACAAACGAACAAAAAAGCCACCAGACTGAAATGTGACAATGGATATAACTCTAGAAATTAGATGGGTTTTGAGATTGGATAGTTAAGTCTTGGCAACATCCTACAAAAGGCCAGTTCGGGTTAAAATTGGCAAGGCTTATTTCTCTTTCACATGGCATGACCATCATGAGTTAGCCTCTGCTCCATGCTTTCTCGGTTCTATGTCCCCAGTCAATGTAGCAAAAAGGAAAGGCAGAGTCCAGAGCATGTGCCACACAGATCTGGTTTCCAGCATTGCTTGTATACTCTTGGTCCAATCAGTGATAAACCCAGAGATTAACCTGGAAAGAGACATACACACTTTTTACAAAGGAAAGCAGTATGTACCAATGGACATCAGTGAAAACAACCACAGGATGCTGAAGATTTTGTAGGCAGGAATTGCCCTGAGAAAGTTTCACACACCTGGAAATGAGCTGTACTCTCCAGTGCTGTATTCATAGTGGCTGACAGAAGTGGATGTTAAATGAAGGTCATTTCCCAATCTGGGTGAGAATGTCTATGATAACGCATTAAGTGGAATTTGGATTGGTGCCAAAAAAAAAAAAAGACACTACTCTCTTGGCCTACTTTTCTCCACAAATTAGTCTTCTATTATTCTTTCCACTAGAAAGCACAGAGATAGGTCATTTTAGTCCATATCTCTGAACCTAGTGTAGCCTCAATAGAATCTAGACCTTATAGATGACTGCACATCATCTAGACAGCTCAGTGTTTAAAATTCGTCTCTGACCGGATGGAATTTTTGTTGTTAAAAGAATGAAAATCTTAATTATTTGATTTTATCAATAAAGACTCAGGAGCCAGATACTGCGGTAAAAACCTACTAGTTCAGAGAAGTAGATAAAGCACCCAACTGATCTTCCTACTCAGCCAACATCCCAGAAGAAAAAAAAGTCTTCTTACTCAGCTCAGGAGCCCTTTCTTCTCCATACTGTCTTAAATACTCATCAATTTAATGATCCTCCTTTCTGTTTAATCCCTGTCAGCTGGTTACTTGCCCTACCTCTTGATATAGGATTAACTTTATTTACTCGTGTGTACAGGAAACTTTTGGATTAAAGCTGTATGCTAGGGCTGAGCCACACTGCAACCACCTGTTTACAACAAACAGAAAATTCTTGAATTAAAAGTGTGAGCTAGGGCTGAGCCACACCACAACTAGTAACAGGTTTTTACAGTTCATATTCTCGGAGTTCATAATGGGATCAAACATCCTGCAACAAAATTTTTTATGTGGGATGTTTGAAAATGTGGTCTATTCTCTAGAAGGTTGTTGAGGAAGACACTGTGTGCTCAAAATATCTGGAACATAGATGATAACATTCTTCTGGATCTTCATATTCCCTTCACTGTCTACCAGGTGACTAGTGATGACGAATGCGCTCTGTGATGGTAACTGCAAAGCTCAGCCTGTGCATACTCTGCACTCTCTCCAGCACCAACTGACAGAGCATACCTCCCATTTAATCTATGCACCTGCTGTGACAAAACAGCCACCTAGACTCTCTTTCTAAGGTGGTGGTTCTCAACCCATTGCTCATGATGCCTTTTGGGGTTATGTCAGATATCCTGAATATCAGATATTTTTATTACAATTCATAAGAGTAGCAAAATTATAGTTATAAAGTAGCAACAAAATAGATTTATGGTTGAGGGTCACCATCTGAGAAATTTTATCAAAGAGTCCCAGCATTAGGAAGCTTGAGAACCACTATTCTAAAGGCTAGGTGCAGATGTTGGGAGAAATCAAAGAACTCTCCTGATCTTCATGGGCACAAACCTGACTGAGCAGAAAACATTTGTTATGTGATGTTTCTAGTTCATGAATGAAGTGATTTTTTTTTTTTTGTAGGCTTTAGCTCATCAAGATGAACTCAATGCCTTGAGTTCTTTTCCTTCATATTGATGAACAAACTTCATGTAGCTCATTCCTTCTCACCTATATCTACAGCTCAAGGGGGAAAAGAAATATAAAAATAATGGTGAAAGTGCATACAGAAAGCTCAACCCAGCTACAAATGTGCTGTTTTAAATGCCACAAAGTGTGGATAGAGGGTTTGTTTTTCTCTTCCCACATAATGGAACATCAGAGGTTAGATACACTCAGGAGAAGATTACTGTTAATGATTTATGAGAATTCCATAATGGGCTCTAGTCTCTGTGCATTCTTCCCAATCAATGCAGAACTGCAGCTTGTGGGTTCCATAAGCAAAAGCACAGACATTTAATCACATAGATGCATACAGACCCCAAAGAGGAATTAACTATTAATGATATTGTGGCTGGGCTCAACTTTAATTAATAAATAATATAGAGAGACACATTATAATAAAAAATAAGGTAAAGTCTTAGTAGAAACTTCCACCTCAAAATTTGAGTAGTCATTTCTCAACACTAGTAACTCCTAACAGTACTAATCTGGGTAGTCCAGGCCTGATTTTACATACCAGCCCCAACTGGGCAAAATGAGAAAAAGACTTTATTAATACTCACAAAAATATTTTCAGCAGTATATGATAGTATATTGTAAAACTGGGCAGAATTCAAACTATGACCTGGGTGCCATCCAAGGCAGTGATTATTGACACATAGAGGGATGACAAACTTCTTTCTGTTGCTTTTATGTCTAGACGGTGCCAAAACCTTTCGAATCACAAAACTATTGTAAGCAAATTAACAAACCATGCTCATAAGGTTCCACTTTAAACTAATGGTCCATCTGCTGCTCCAGGCTAATGTATGTGACAAGTTACTTCCGGAAATCCATCAGCAATTAGACCCAAGAGACAGAATATCATCATGAAATGCAGTTTTTGTTTGTTTGTTTGTTTTTTGAGATGCATTATGGTCTTACAAAAGACCCCAATAAGACACCAGGAAGAAATTAATTAGGAAAGTCAAAATTTGAGAATTGTTTTTAAGAATCTCTGGTGACCCCTCCTTTTCTCTTCTTCCCACAACAGTGAGAAAGACACAAAACATGATTTCCAATTGATGTTTCAAGTTTCTTTGGCAGTAACAGGATTTCTAAAAACCAAGAGACATTTGGATGGCTTCATATCCAGTAAATTCAATGTGCTGTTTCCTGTCATATCCTTCTGCCCGCAATACAACTAATTTCTGGCATTTGTGAATCCTTTGTATAAAACTGTGTATGAGCATAATTTAATTTTCATAATTTCTTGCCTTTTAAGAATTACAGATTCATTTGAGTCACACAAAAATATTTGTCATTTGGGCTGTCTGTGCCTGTCATCTGAGTGTGAAAATTAGACAATGAAGAGATAGCCACCTGGTATTGATAAAATGATCAGTCTTGCACTAAAACTCTAATTCCAGTTTTACTTGTAAATAATTACAAACTTCATGAGGGAAGTTGTGGCTTTGTAAAATAGCCTAAAATTAACAAAATGAAATAAAAGAAAGGGCTCCTCAGGCTTCTGATTCTACTTTATATTACCTGCTGTAGAGTTGGCTCTATTCCTTCCTGGTCATGAACCAAGTTCAGTAGTAGCAATGCCTCAGGGAAAGCAGATGAGAACATTTTGTAATTTTGTAATAATAGAGTTATTATCAAGTATCTCCTCTATGGTATGTTACATATTCTACATTATCTAATATGTTACATTTTATCTGTAATATAGAATGTGGTTGAATTTTTATTAGTTAAAATAAGAAAGTATTGGGAAGAATGCATTAACATTAGAAGCATGGTGCACTGTTTCAGAAATGTAGCATAGTGTATACACTGTGGAAAATAGGGTAAAAGCTCTTTATTTTCCAAGACAGTTTCTCTCGGTAGCCTTGGCTGTCCTGGACTCACTTTGTAGATCAGCTTGGTCTACAGAGATCTGCCTTCGTCTGCCTCATCAAGTGCTGCAATTACTGGTGCACACCACCACACCCAGCTTGTATAATAGCTCTTTAAAAATTAAAAATAAAATGACCATATAGTACATCAATCTTTCTTCCAAGCACTGGTCCAATATAATTGAATCAGGATCTTAAAGAGATGTCTTCCCACTTACGTTCACTGTAATATCCCTCTGAATAGCCAAGGCAGAGACAATTAAAATGTCTCTCAGTGAGTGAATGGATAAGAAATATGCACCATGTCTATTAATATTGTTATTTAGCCTTAAAGGAGGTAAGCAATGTCATTTTTGTCAAAGTGTAGTTGAACTTTGAAAACACTCTATGAGTTGCATGAGGCAGTCACAGGAGGACAGTTTCTTCATGCTTTCACTTACTGAAGGGAATTGAAGTGGTTAGACTTCCAGATATAGAGAATAAGATGGGGGTGGAGGAAAGTGTTTCAAGGTTAGAAAGTTTTAGTTAAATAAGGCAAGTAAGTTTTAGAGGTCTGTTGAAATATTAACACACTGTACTGTGTACTTAAAAATTTGCCAAAGGTAGATTTCAGGTTAAGTATTCTTACCACAATGAAAACACGAAAAGAAATTCTCTAAAAGGATAAACTTCAGGAACTTATCAGTCCAGAATCCAGGGTTCAGAATCCAGGACCCAGACAAATTATAAGATTAAATGGTATAATATTAGTAAGCCATGGAGCTGAACCAATTGGGATATTTGGGGTGGTGAAAAGGACCGTATTAATGACAGTAGTGTCCTAGACTCAACCAACTGATCACTTAAAATAGGTGAATTTCACACTAAAAAAAATGAAATAAGAGTAAACGATAGATGTTAAAATTAGTAAAGAACCAGAGATGGTAGATGACTTCCAGAGAACTGTCTTCTGGACACAATAGGGCAACTGTGCATATACAGTCCTAAGGGTGTGATAACATGCACAAGACCAGTGCAAGCTGAAGCCAGAAAAATTACACTGTGGACATGGGAGGTAAGCATGGAAGGCTATCTCTATATGAGGAGCTGATAACTGAAAGCTGCTGGGAGAGTGTGAGCCAATTTTTTCTTCTATCAAAAAGCATAACCCACTAGCAGGAGACCATGATTTAGTGGGAAATCACACATCTAAGCATATATGAGTAGTGCAAACTGACCTTGGTGGGTTCTAGAGGAAAAAGAAAATTGGATACAAAGTTGGTAAGAAAGGAGGTGGTAGATCTGAGAGGATATAGGACAAGGGAATGGATATGAGGAAAACATAGTATGAAATTTTCAAAGAAACTAACAGAACGATAAGCCAGAAATAAAGGTCTATAACATTCTGGACCAGGTTTCCATACCAAATTACAGTTGTATCTACCTTCGTTAAATGAATAGTATTTCCCTTGAACATTGGACTTAATTTTAGCAAGCTATAGCTATCGTTTTCAGAGAACGGGGGGAAGTGATAGACTCCTTCATCCGGATGTAGAAGTATGCATCTGTAGCCGTAGAACTCAGGATGGTGAAGCAGGAGGACTGTGAACTTAAGGTCAGTGTGGGCTACAGTTCAAGACTAGACCGGGAGAAACATAAGTCTCTCTCATCTCCAGTAGGAGATAGATTGTTCCTCACTACTTTCTCGTACAGTATCGTAAAATATACTATTCTTTTCATATAAATTATATTCTAATAATAATATTTTTACTCTATCCAGATAATGATAATCCTACCATTCAATAATGTTGAAAGGTTCTTTCATCCTAAAATACCACTAGGTTCTTAAAATACTTAAGTATTTGCTGATTTGTCTTCTCCTTTTCATTCTTTTTCTTCTTTCCTTCTTTTCTCCTTGATACTGCAGATCAACTCACACATTCTGGGCAAGCCCTCTACCGCTCAGCATGATTGTGAATTCAGTGCACCTGATTAGTATTATGAGGTTGAACCTGACTTAGTGCTTTGCTGGCCTCATTAAGTGCTCCACAGGTCTCTCTGCTATGGCCTTTGTAATCCTCGTTGTGATCAGATGTAAGAAGGTCTTGACTCATGTTCTCTATCAGTTTTCTGTATCCTGTCAAACAGATATTTGCGCTTGTCTTTATGGTTTTTCATTTTCACTTACTTTATATTAAAAGGCCCAATACATTCTTAAGGTAGCATAGATCACTGATTAAAGATCAGATCTTTGAGAGAGAGAATGAGCATTAATGCTTTAAATTCCCATGAAGTGATGGGTTAGTTAAAACTGATAAGAAATAGCATTATTATTCTTGAATTTTACTCATATTACATACAATAAAATTTACTTTTGGAGGTTAGAAGTTGTGGCCACGAAGGAACTGGACCTAAGCCCCCTACAAAAATGTAGCAGATGGGCAGATTAGGCCTCATGTGGGTCTTCTAGTAATGGAAATGGGGACTGCATTGGACAGGGACTCACTGGCCAGCTTTTTTATCATTTCCCTTGGCATGACTGCCTTGCCAGGCCACAGGGAAAAAGGACAAGCTCAGTCCTGAGGCAACTTGATGAGCTGGGGGTGGATGGGAAAGGGAGCTCCACTTTTTTTGAGGAAAAGGGGAGGGGGAAGAGAGGCAGGAAAGAGATTGGGTGGGGAGAAGGGATGGGATTACAACAAGGATGTAAAGTGAGTAAAAAAAAGAAGTTGTGGGTGGTAAACTATATTTTTTCTTTATTTCAAGTTCAGATTATTATTACTTTGCTTTCCAAAAGGACAAAACTAATGAAAACGTAAGACTTTTAGTTTCTTGATTTTGGGATATACCTTATTTCTGTCTTCTTGTTGTGATGAGCCACTACTTAGCTAATATTCACTGAAGATTGGCATTTCTCCTTAAACTTTCAGTTCCTCTCCCCATTTTGTCTTTAAACATTTCCTGTATAGCTTGAGCTTCAGCCTAGCTGATCTACTTGCTCTGTTTGAATCTGGCTGATCTACTTGCTCTGTTTGAATGTCACATTTTCTCTCTAGTTTCAGTGCCATTAGCTCTGTTCCTTGTTCTATCCCCGGTTCATCATTTCTATTGCTGAATGGCATGTACTCTTCCCATTACTGAACATACATTTCTGGAATTGGTTTTTTCTTGTCTCAGTACGGAAATTTTCCAGTGAATTTTGGTACAAGAACAGTGGCTATGCTGACTCTTCTCTGTGTTCTAGCTACCAACTAGCTGATGCAAAATGTCTTTTTAAAATAGTGTGTGCACGAGGCCAGCACAGTAGCACTTGCCTGTAATCCTAGAACTCAGGGAGGAAGAGGAAGGCAGATCTTTGTGAGCTCAAGGCCAGCCTGGTCTACAAACTGAGTCCAGGACAACCCATGCTATACAGAGAAACCCTCTCTTGAAATACCAAAAAAACAATCAAACAAAAAATTGTATGTGTGTACGTGCACAAGTGTGTGTATGTGTGTGTGTGTTGTGTTGTGCTGTGTTGTGTATATGTACATGTGTGGACATTGCAGAATCCAGCGGTGGTGATTTGGGGTGTCCTGTTCTATCACTTTCTAGCTTCTTCCTGAGAATGATGAGACAGAATTTCTCATCGAATCTGGAGCTCAGATGGTGGCCAGAGGACCCACCAGTCCAGTCTCTGTTCTTTATGCCCCACCTAAAGCACTGGAGGTCCTAGCACTCATGAGCATGCCCACCTTTTTATGTAGAATCTAGAGATTTGTACTCAGTTCTGTAGGCTTGTGCAGAAAATGCTCTTTCTGGCTAAGCCTCTCCACAGATCACAAATTCCTTGTTCACTGAGTAAATAAATGAACACAAAAGAAATTGCTTTTGGTGAGTTCCCAATGTGATATCTAAAGACTGAGCTGAAGCTGCAGATTTGCAGCCTTTTCTAGTCAGTGGATGTCAATGACTTGCAAATTCAAGGATTTTCCCTAGTCTTATTTATAATTAGTTCAATAACTCTTTCTTTGACTTCTGACTCGCCATGCAGGATGCCTTTATTTCTAAACTAAGTAGTATAGTAATGTAATAGCAAAGAAAGAAAGGTAGTTTGACTGAGGAGAGCCAAGGCCACATGTTGGCCTGAACCTAAGCAATGAAAATCATAGTCTAAATATAGTTAGTTCCTAATTTTTCTTACTCATCTCATCATTTCCAGAAAATATTTTTTTGGCACATAGAATCAATGGATCAATATCGGAAAGGGATCAATGAAAAGACAAGTGGAAATTGTAACCCTTGAGACTTCTTACAAATGCAAGATTCTGATTCCTGAACTAGGGTTATAATTTCCTTTTTTAAATTTTTATTTTATTTTATTTTTAATTACACTTTATTTACTTTGTAATCTCCCCTCTAGTTCCCTCTCTCCTCCCCTCCCAAACCCTCCCTTTTTCCCTTTCTCCATGAATTCCCCTCCCAAGTCCACTGGTAGGGGAGGGTTTCTTTTTCTTTCTTCTGATACTAATCTGTTAGGTCTCATCAGGAATGGCTGCATTGTCTTCCTCTGTGGCCTGGTAAGGTTGCTCTCTCCTCAGGGGGAGGTGATAAAAAAGCAGGCCAATCAGTTCATGCCAGAAGCAGTACCTGTTCCCATTACTATGGAACCCACTTGGACACTGAACTGCCATAGGCTACATCTGAGCAGGGGTTCTAGGTTATCTCCATGAATGGTCCTTGGCTAGAGTATGAGTCTCAGGAAAGACCCCTGTGTTCAAATTTTTTGGTTCTGTTGCTCTCCTTATGGAGCTCCTGTCCTCTCCAGATATTACTATTTCCCACTTCTTTCATAAGAAAAATTCTTATGAAAGTCCCTGATTCTGCCTGAAGTTTGGCCATAAGTCTCAACATCTGCTTTGATAGTCTGCAGGGCAGAGCCTTTCAGAGGCCCTCTGTGGGAGGCTCCTAACATGTTTCCTGTTTTCACACATATGATTGTATATGGATTTACACTTTGATAAGTGGGTAGTATAATTATAAAGATGCTAGCTGCATGCCTTGGAGTTGAGTTCACAGATTTATTTTTCACACAATCTGTAATAACAGCAATAATTTGTGCCATGAAAAGAAAAAAAGAACAGTTAGAACAGTTTTGAGCATCACAAGACTATGAGCACAAATATTTAAAACTTTTGCCTAATTTTTCTGTTATTTTCCAGATAAATTTCTAAGTAAGATAGAACTTTAAATTAATGGGCCATGCCTTCTTAATGTATTTTTGACAACCCAGAAGAGGGAAAGGAATTGCTTTGGTTTAATCTTTTGACCCTTGGGAGATTCCAAGAACAATTGCTTTCAAGGCTTCCTGAATAAAGGCAAATCCTGATGGGTAAAGACCCTAGTCTTTGTGAGCCTCTGAGGTTTGTATTATCTGGTAGTTACTCTCATCATTTACATGTGGTCTAAGTTTACCCAATTTAACAATGGTTTGAAACTTATATTTTGCAAGGTTTTTGAATTATCTTCTATTTTTCTTTTTATTATACTTAGTTTGCCTTGCTCAACATAAACTTCACAAAAACAATCATACATTGAGAAGGAATGTGGAAACCTCTCTGTTTTGGGCTGTATGTATTCGTATTTCCTTATGTGAGTATATATATATATATATATATATATATATATATATATATATATATATGTGTGTGTGTGTGTGTGTGTGTGTGTGTGTGTGTGTGTGTGTCTAATATGGTATAAGTGTCTAATTTCAATTTATTTATGGTTCAATATTTTGAGGATATTTTTGTGTTAAGGTTAATTAAAATTTCATTATGCAGTTGCATACTTTCCAAATAAGAAAACTGTTTTTCTTAAATTTTTCCTAAACAAATGATTCTAATATTACAAAATGATTCAGAAGAGAGAGGGGAGAAAGACACACACAGAGAGGCTTATTTTAGTCAATGTCCATCAAGCCTTTTCATAGAATTTTAATTTTTGAGTCATAAGATGAACCTTTCTGGTACTTAGTCAATTGAGTAATTTGCATGAAACTGAACTTTCCCGAGCTGCTGACTTACAATGTTTATATTTGTTATACTCTTGACCTGAAAGTATAATATTGTGATTTTTTTTCTTTTTAATTTGGGTTGGGCTTAAGAATTTCTCAACAACAGAATTGAAATGGGAGTCATTTCTGTGTCCGTGAATCAATATAAAACTTAATCATGAGAAGAAAGATGTGTTCTGTTCTCTTCTTAAAAGTTGCTATCAACTAAAATCAAAGTGCTTGTTGAATTGTCCACAGAAGTATGCAGGGTTTTTTTTCTGGTTTCTAATTACAAAGACATGGTAGACAAAGTGTTTCACAAACATGTGAAATAAATTCAGGTGCTTGAATGTTCACTGAGAAAAGATATACATGCACTGCTCATCTTTCACACAGAACAAAGTTAGTAAGAACAGTGTTTTAGGAAGCTGAAGATGATGGATGGATAATGACCCTTCCTTTTACGTGGCACAACCAGCACAGATAGAGTATAGTGCATGGACCCTGTCTAACAGATAATCATTATCTCCTGGAGGTACCCAAGCTCCTTGTTATATTATCATGGATTCCCAGCAGAATAGTGAGTGAGGCACTAGAAATCAGTGCCAGGAAAAGTGCTGGCCTTTTTCCCATCCTGAGTACCACTGGCCTAGGAATCTATGTACGTGTTTTTCCAAATAGTGCTGTTTCACTAGGATCTTGATTCAGGCTCCTTTTGATGCCCTATTTCTTGTGATCTGGGTCAAAAGAATTGAGAAGTGACATACAGGGTACAATGTAGAAGATAGGCACATTATAACAGAGTAAAGAGATGCACTTTCAAAATTCAAGACTGAGCTATGGACAAAAGGCCCCTTGTGCCTACCTATAATTTAGTCAAGTTTTACAGTATTTCTTTTTGGAAAAATTATTATTTTCTTTATTTACCTTACATCCTTGTTGTAGCCCCATCTCCCCTCACACTTGGAAGGGGAGAAAGAATAGACAAAGGTAGCGGCTGAAGAGAGGAAACATGGTAAGAGAGTGGGCACATAAAATTAAGAAGGTGGAGATCAGATCTGGAGAGAGCAAGGGCGAGAGGACAGAAGGCCTGTAGAGAAAATAGAGACTGAGGGTGGGGGCATCTCTGTGACAAGCTGGGGACCTGAGTCAGGATAGGCTCCCGGGAGGATATGAGGGGGACTTAAGCTTTACACTATTTCTAGACTCACTGAAACAGTCAGCTTCTCTTCAAAGCCATTTTCATATGGGTAGGCTGAGGCAGGCCCCATAAAGACAACATATATCAATGTGCTGAACTGTAGTCTATGGCTTTTGAGTTTCTGAGGAAAAAAATCTTACCCTCAGGAATCCTTAAGTGAAACTTGGAGCTACAGAGGAAATAAGATGCTTCATAAATAAATTATATTTTATATTATTAGAAGGAGGAAAATATGAACCAAACATAGTGAGCCTTTAATCCCAGCACCCTGGAGGTTAAGTCAAGAGGATATCATGTTTGAAGTCAGTTTGAGATATGGAGCAAGACTCAGACTCAAAAATATTTTAAAATGTTTTTAGATAAGAAAAATAAATAGATCAGGTTTAGAGGACCTCCCAGGTGCTTGACTAATGAGGTCTAATATTAAATTGATAAAGGCCACAATATTTATTACTTAAAAACATTTTAAAAAATACTTGAAAATGGTAGCATTGACAACAAGAATAATTGGGAAAGAATGCCCAGGAGGGTCTCACAGGAGCTCTGAGCTAGAGGAGGGTCAACTGAGGAAGACACTAACAAGTGAACACATGTGTGTTTAAGTGTGCCCCCTGCCTCAGACAAAGAACTTCAGGCAAGTAAGGAATGGTGATAACAGGAGAAATAGTCTCACTCAGGGAAGAAGCACCCAATTAGTTGTCGAACACAAAGTCATCAGCCCTTAAATTATATGCATACAAGTAACGTTATATGGACTGTACAGGAAAAAAGATGTCACAATTTCCAAAGTGAACAGGGTATACATAGAAGGGCTTGAATAGAGAAAATGGAAGAGGGGAAATGATGGGGTTTTTTTTTTGTTGTTGTTTTGTTTTGTTTTAAAGAAAGTAGCTGGACAAGCCACAGAGAGTGAGCCAGTAAGCAACATTCTTGCCTCCTAGTCCTTGCCTTGGCCTCCCCTATGATAGAGTGTAATCTATAAGACAAAACAAAAGCAAAAAACAAATAAATAAAAAACATTCTTTCTCACCCTGTGAGGCTTATGGTGCATCATGGAAGAAGGGGAGGAAAGAATGTAAGATCTGGAAGATGTTTTCTTTATTGATTCTAATTCTGTTTTCATGTCTTGCACCATTTCCTTCATATGTTTGAATGTGGATTCCTGTCTTTCTATGATGGTCTTTATTTTTTTGTTCATTTCCTCTCTATATGCCACTAATTGTATCTCTGCTTGTGCCTCTATTTGTTTGGTTATGTTTGCCTGTGCTTCTTTAAGAATTTTGTCTATTTTCTCTTTCTTTACCTCCAATTGACTGCCCAAATCTTTAATAGATTTGGGGTCTTTTCTGAAACTGACACTCCACCAAGGACCATGTATGGATATAACCTAGAACCTCTGCTCGGATGTAGCCCATGGTAGCTCAGTAACCAATTGGTTTCCCATAGTAAGGGGAACAGGAACTATTTCTGACATGAACTCAATGGCAGGCTCTTTGACTTCCCCACCCCCCAAGGGAGGAGCAGTCCTGCTAGGCCACAGAGGAGGACTTTGCAACCAGTCCTGAAGATACCTGATAAAACAGGGTCAGATGAAAGGGGAGGAGGTCCTCCCCAATCATTGGACTTGGAAAGGGGCAGGGAGGAGATGAGGGAAGGAGAGTAGGATTGGGAGGGAATTAGGGAGTGGGATATAGCTGGGATACAGAGTTAATAAAATGTAACTAATAATAAAAAAATTTAAAAAAATAAAAATTAATAAAATAGAGAATATGAAAGATTAAACTACAAAAAAAAAGATCTGGAAGATGGAAGAGAGCTGTGAAGTTCTGGCCTCTGGACAGGACATGGTTGTTACACACATGAATTCATAGCAGCTGTGGTTACCTGCACATGATCAAGCCAGTTGAATATTCTACATGGATTGGGGAGGGGCTACTTATCTATCACCATTAGATAGAGTGTTTAGGGCACTAAATAGCTGCTGAGGGAGCAAGTGTCACTTTTCTTTGGTGGGACGGCCATTGGTGTGTTGCTTGAGTACCAGTGAATATATATATATACACATATATGTCTGTGTGTGTAATATATATTATATATAATTATACATGGTCAGGATTTTATATATATATATATATGTATGGTCATAGGAGATTTTATATATATATAATCTCCCACTAAGAGATTTTATATATATATATAGAGAGAGAGAGAGAGAGAGTCAGGGACAATTTCAGAGACAGAGTAGAAAGTAGATATGATAAAAATATATTGTATCTCTCTCTCTATATATATATATATTAAATCTTTGAAAAATTAAAAAAAATAAGTGTGTCAGTAACATAGAGCTTGTGAACCACAGTCTGAGTGGAGGAAAACCAGAGCTAGCAGATAAATGTCATGGCAGAACCATAAGACCTTTTTCATAGGTTTACAGAGTCATTCTTCTGGCTGTGTTGAGGATCTGATTCGGCTGTGTTATAGAGTAGCACCTGGAGAAATTCTGTGGTAGTTTCAGAAAATAGATTAATGATAATGGTGAGAATTGGTAAGATTTTTGACAACATGCTTTAGACACCAACTCACTGTCCTCCTTGTGTTTCAGTAAATCAAATCCAGGGCTTTACACATTTTAAGAAAGTTCAGTAGTAGCTACATCTCCAGCTCTCCAAAAATTTATTGAGTAAATGTGAGTTATGATATTGTGCTACAGGGTAATTAAGAGTGACTTGAAACTAAGTGGAAAGGAAAGGGTGCTGCCAACATCAACAGAAATAGGGATTATCTTAGAAAAAAAAAAACTTCAAGTGTTCTACTATCCATAACAACATGGTAGAGTAAAATAATGCTGTAACATATGAATCTGATTTCTTACTTTGTGTGTGTGTGTGTGTGTGTGTGTGTGTGTGTTACATAATCTGTGTCAAGGTGTGACTGTGCTTGCACAGGTATGAAGACCAGAGGAAGACGTCAGGTGTCATTCCGATCTCTGTCTTATACTTTGTAAGAGGGGTATACTACTGAATGTGACGCTAACCATTAGTTAGCAAGTGCCAATGATGCCTCTGCATTCACCAGGTCCTCACAGTGCTAGGTTTATAGACATGTTTAATCATCTCAGCTTTCTTTGGTGGGTGGTGAGGTTCTTCTGTGGATGCTGAGATTTGAAATCAGGTACTTGTGCTTGCAAGCAAGTGTTTTTTTTGTTTGTTTTGTTTTTTGTTTGTTTGTTTTACCCGCTGAAGCTATCTCTCCAAACTCTTAATCTTCTTGATCTGTTATATAACAGCCATTTAGACAACTTATTAAATAACTGTTTTCTCATCCTTACTTGATGTCTACCTTAAAGAAAGACAGGATTCAACATCTTGTTTGGTTGTTTCTTTAGTTTTATTTTCTTCTCTATGTATGGAGAGAGAGAGAGAGAGAGAGAGAGATGGAACCAGAGATAAATAACTAAGCTAATGGAGGTAAATTGTTTTATTTTATTTTATTTCATTTGGTTTTTAAAGAAAAGCCTTCTCTGTGTAGCCTTGGCGGTCCTGAAACTCGCTCTGTAAAACAGGCTGGCCTCAAACTCAGAGATCTTCCTGCCTGGGCTAAGATTAAAGGCATGCACCACCAATCCTAGTGGTAAAGTGTTTTAATATACTCTATAGAGTTCAATTATTGAGTTCATAATTTTATAAGCTATTATAGTTATAAAATATGAGCCTTAAGTTCATTACAGAAATACAGCAAAATGTAATGATGCTATTTGTTTTAAACATAACAAGCATAGGTACCGCATAATATAATTTGAATATCTTAAAATTCAATGCAACTCCACAGAAAACTTTCCAGAAGTAGAAATTGAGTTCAGAGAATTGAAGCAAATTCTTAAATTCATGTCAATATTAGTATAGCTATAATGTAAATGTAGATACTTTCTCTTACTTTCTGTTTATTAGTAAACAGAAAAGTGTTAACTAAATCTAATGAATTATAGTTATTTCTCCTTAAATCCTTTACAGGTGACATGATGAAAAAATAGCAGCATCTCATCTACACTGAGTCAAAGGTTTTTTTTTTTTTTCTTTTAAAGCATGTTAAAAACTTTAAGATTGAAGATACATGACCATCTCAGGTTAGAAAAGGCCACTTCATGGATGCATCCTACCATATGTTGTTTGTTATTTAAAGAAGTCTTGTATGCTTGAGACTTTAAAGTATGTAGACTTTAGGAATCTACATAATTCTTGTGATGAAATCTATTATTCACTTCTTTATATATCCTCTATTAAATAATACCAAAAATGGACAGTTTTATTCATTTGTCAGGTTGTCACAGTATTTAGGCTATATGATGTTTTTGTTTATTTTTATCAAGGGAGATGGCTCATTGTCAATACTATCATGTCCTACTGAGCATTTTCTTTTTTAAAATGTATTTATTTATTCACTTTACGTTCTCGTTGCACCCCTTCCCCTCCTCCCAGTTCTGCCCCCTGCACATTCCTCTTGGCCATTCTCTCCCTTCCTTCTCAGAGAATGGGGAGGTCTCCATGGGTAAAAATCAGCCCTGGCAGAATAAGCCCCTGCAAGACTGGGCACATCCTTTCCCACTGAGGCCAGTTAGGGAAAGGGCTCCAAAGAGAGGCATCAGAGTCAGAGAGGGTTCTCAGTCCAGTTGTTGGGGGACCCACGTGAAGCCCTAGATGTGCATCTACCACACACGTGCAGGGAGCCCATGACCAGTCATGAATGTTATTTTTCATTGTTGAAAACTCAAGTGACAACACATGTTGGTGAGACTGTGGAGAAAGGGAACCCTCCTCCATTGCAGGTAGGAATGCACACTTGTACAACCAATTTGGAAATCAATCTGATAGTTTCTTAGAAAACTGGGAATAGTTCTACCTCAAGACCCTGAGCATATACCCAAAAGATGCTTCACCATACAACAAAGACACTTACTCAGCTACATTCATAGCAGCTTCATTTGTAATAGCCAGAAACTGAAAACAACCTAGATGTCCCTCAACCAAATAATGGATAGAAAAATTATACTAAACTTATACAATGGAATACCACTCAGATATTAAAAAACAAGAACATCTTGAAATTTGCAGAAAAATGGATGAAACTAGAAAATATCATCCCAAGTGAGGTAACCCAGACCCAGAAAGATAGGCATGGTATGTATTCACTTATTAGCCAAAAAGTACAGGATAACACTGTTATAATCCATAGACCCAAAGAAGCTAAGTTGTATGAAGGGCCCAAAGGAGGATGCTTGAATATCAAAGGAAATAAAATAGGTATTGGAGGTGGATGGAGGGAACTAGATAGGAGAGGTGATGGGGAGAGGAGCAAGGGGGTATTGGGAGTAGCGAGAATGGTGAGGGAGGGCAGGTGAGAAAATGGAAATCATGGCTGGAAGCATCTCTCAGACCTCCCTGAAATAGGAGAGGCCCCAGGAAGCCTATGGGGGTCACCCTAGCTGAGAATCCTAACAACAGGGGATATGGAGCCTGAAGTGGCCAGTTCCTGTAGCCAGGCACGGCTTCCAGTGTGGGGATAAGGACACCAATCCACCCACAAAACCTTTGACTCAAAAAATGTTCTACCTACAAGATGTACAGAGACAAAGATGGATAAAGATTGAGAGAATGGCCAACCAAAGATTGACCCCAATTGAGACCCATCCCATTGGAGGGACCCAATCCCTGACACTATTAATGTTACTCTGTTATGCTTGTAGACAGGAACCTAGCATAACTCCCTTGAGAGGCTCCACCCAGCATCTGATGGAAACAGATGCAGAGATCCACAGCCAACCATTAGACTGAGCTCTTCCTCTTGTGGAAGAGTTGGAGGGATGATTGAGGGAGCCATAGTGGTTGAGGACTCCACAAGAAGATCTACAGAATCAACTAACTTGGGCTCGTGTGGGCCCACTGAGCATTTTTCAACTTTACTTTTGTGATCTCAAGTGTCTCTCAGAGCTGGATTCTGAGTGAAACTCTGATATTTTCCTCATTATATTTTTATTAGTGCCTTAAATAATAAAAGTTATATACATTGATGAGCTAGCATAATGTCTCAAACATTTAAATATTTTACAATGTTTAAATCAGGTTGAACATATTTAACATATTTGTCTCTCCAAACATTCATTACCCTTCTGAAACCCCCAATTTTCTCTTCCAGAATTTAGATATACATATTCACTGCTATTTACAGTTCCTCTTCTGCACAACTTCTCATTATAACTGAGGGCTGCTGCTTAATTCTTAACCTTCTCTCACTCCTCGCAGTCCACAGCCTCTGATAACCACCATTCCGCTTTCAACTTTCATTATACAAACTTTTGATTTTGAATAGAAAACTAAAAACAAACAAACAAACAAAATGCTGCTATTATATTTGTTCTTTATAATTCCCACAAATGGTTTACAGGGGACCTCTTTCCTTCACATCTTTACTAACACTTTCTATCTTCTGCCTTGGGTAACTACTTTGGTTTTAACTTGAGTAGGCCTGACACTATTGTCCAAGCTGTGTGAAAGGTTCACTTCCTTTCTTCCCCAAGCAGGAAATATTTCCCAAACTCTGCTATCTGGTTTGGGAAAGAACTGACCTAGATAGTGTAAAGTTCTTTTTACCCTATAATGTATCATATTTTTTTTTACCCAGATATTTATTTCTCAAATTATTCCTTAGCTCTTGTGAAGGAAATTTTTTTATTTTAATTTTATGATTTATTAAATTTATTAATTTTTTATATTAATTACAGTTCATTCACTTTGTATCCCAGCTGTACACCCTCCCTCATTCCCTCCCTATCCCATCCTCCCTCGCCCATCTCCTCCTATGCCCCTCTCCAAGGCCAATAATAGGGGAGGTCCTCCTCCCCTTCCACCTGACCCTAGCTTATCAGGTCTCATCAAGACTGGCTTCATTGTCTTCCTCTGTGGCCTGGTAAGGCTGATCCGCCCTTGGGGGGAGGTGATCAAAGAGCCAGCCACTGAGTTCATGCAGAGACAGTCCCTGTTCCCCTTACTAGGGAAAAAAATTGAGACAGGGTTTCTCTGTGTCCTTGACTCAATTTTTAGACCCAGCCTGGCCTTGGATTCACAGAGATCTGCCTGCCTCTGCTTGCCTGCATGCTGGGATTATAGACATATGCCATCACACCTAGCTTGTGAAGGCATTTTCAAGAAGGAATGTGTGTGTATGTGTGTGTGCGTGTGTGTATGTGTGTGTGTGTGTGTGTGTGTGTTTTATGATGCAGGAGTGCTAAAAAGTCCTCTTTTATAATCCGTGGCATTTGCACATTATATACTTTATGAAGTTGCAAAAAATGGAGGGAATTGAGTTTTATTTTCAAGCAAAAAATCAGAGCCCATTATGAATTAGAATGACTTTAGAATATAGTCATGAAAGTGGAAGTAACCATGTGTTTTGTGGGTGATATTAGGCAAGAGGGCACAACCCACAGAAGAGAGAGAGATCAGGGATGGAAGATTGCAGAAAAAGAACAGTAATCAGACTGAGCTGCTTCTAGACTGAAAGAGATTGACTATCAGGATGGGTGATAAATTTTCAGTCTCAGCTGTTGAGGAACAGCTGCGCGGTAGGATGAATGTAGAGAGGAAAATTTGGGATAGGTGTCTTCAGCTCTTGAAGTTTGATACTGACTTCAGAGGACATCACATAGGTCATGGCTTCCCAAGTGTCACTTTACATTTCAAAGTCACAGTGGACACAATAGAAATGGACATGGAAATGACACTAATGTATAATGACGGTGAAAATATTTTCAGCTTTCTTGTGGACCAGATCTTCCACTATTAACAATGGAGAACAAGTGGAAAACAGAAGCATTATCTTTGATTTGTGTGATCTGAGCACTGTGTCCTTATGTCTAGAAACAAAAGGCAGTTCGCATGAGACACAGAGAATAGGAATGGCCATTTGTTACCTTTGTGTAAGAATGAGGATGAAGGAAGGTGACTTTGATATGTGCTATTATAATATGTACATAATGTAGCTTTATGGGAGTGAGTAAAGAAATTCCTAAATATAAACCAGTTAACCCAATGCTAATGTTTGGAAATAAGTGCTGACTTAAAGCTAAATACTGTTTTTTTTTTTCAGTATAAACCTAATATCAAAGGAAAATAAAATGTTAGCCATCAGAGGTTCATGAAGAGCTTACCAAAATAGCTGCATTTTTTTTAAAGGTGAGGGAATATTTGAAAAGTGGAACGCCCTGGGAACAGCAGGCCCAGATGGTATGCACAATAGGCTACTAAAGAGAACCAGCTGTGAATTCGCCAAACTCAGCTGCTTCAGTCAGTAATAAATCCTGGGCATCTGAACGAGAGGAATCAAGTACAGCTAACAGAGAACCAAAACACACCTTCTATTGAAATGGAGAAGAAAAGGGCAAACAACTTTGCCAGAAAAAAATATATACACAACTGTTATAGTAATTTTAAAAATGAGTGTTGGGCTATATAATGTTTATTATTTGCCCTATGATTATTACAGCAGTATTATCTAACCAGTTATCACAAATAATAAGACACATACACCTGTTAAGTTTTATAATTGCCTTATACCTTGGGCTGGGCAGATATTTCACCTACACTATCTCAGTAACCTCACCATCTATCTCCCAACCCCCATCCAATGCCATCCTCCTTAACCATCCTCATCCGGTCTACCTTTCATCCATAATCCCAAGATACTTGCTTATATTTTTCATTTTGGTGTTTTCTCCATCCACGCCATCCTTGGAGTCCTTCTTCCCAGCTCACACGGTTCCTTCTCCATGCTAAACCATTTTGGGCTCCTCCTGCCTCCTTTCTGCCTGTTCGTCTCTTTCCTGTGATTCTCCTGTCCTCAAAAGCCCAGGAAACTTAGCCACACATACCCCATTCTGCCCTGACCAGGTATAGGTCTTTTAATCAACCCCTCAGGTATGACTTAGGCAGGTTTACAGAACAAGGATCAGGGTGTCCAGGTGGCAACTAGATCTTGAGTGCCAGCGTTAGAGCAACTGTCAGCACACAATGAAAACTTCCTGCCAACCAGCAGATGGGAAGATAGGTAATGAAAATCAACAGCAAGTCTGAGAAGTACAACTATCCATTTTACCTTCTGGTTTTTCCCAAGTAAAATAAATTATTTTATTTGTGATTGTAAATGTAATCAGATTTATAGCCTGTGTATTACAGAAAAGCAACAAGGGCCTCTCCTGGGTGAGTTAGAAGAATTTATTTTATCAGGATTTGGTGGGCATCTTAGAAAGTACTTGACCACTACCTTTCTACAAATAACCAGTTTCTTAGGAAAACAAGTCACGACGGTTAACATCAATAGCAATGTATTTACTGCATTTTCCTGGAAATGCGTCTCATGTGAAAATATACATTGTTTTGCTCTGGATGAGATACACATATAGTTGGAACACTAATGTAGTTAAGTCTACTGGATAATGTGGTACAATGAATATAGTGTTTCTTTACATATATAAAGTTTTAAGACCCACAATACATGAAATGTAATCTCGCCCTTCCTCTTTTCTACCTGTTGTCTTACTTGGCTGTGTGTCGGAATGTGAACTATATCATCCTAGATCAGTGAATATACTCACTTTACTGTGAATACTAAATTGATGAAAGGGGATGTGTACAATATGCAGGTGGATATACATAGATGTGAGGACCTGGTGTGTACTTAGAAACACATAAATACACACACATACACATGTGTGTTCACACAAACACATACACACAGGCACAGACGCATGCAAGTTCACACATATACAAGCACAATTGCAAACCACATGTACGTACACAATGTATACGTGTGTGCACGCAATCACATACATACACATTCAGACATGCAAGACTGTGCATGTACACACACACACACACACACACACAGAGAGAGAGAGAGAGAGAGAGAGAGAGAGAGAGAGAGAGAGAGAAGGAAGATGCTTCCACTTACCTGATAAAAGTGGAGCCAAAGTAATAGATAGACAGTGACAGCCACAGGCATCTTTGAAATTCTCACCATGTCATATGGTCCTCAGTCTTTGGGAGACATTGTATTTTATCATTCCAATGCTTCCTCATTCAATATAGGAGTATGTGGGATTCAGAGGAGTTTCAGAGCTTCAGGAAAGCTCTGAAAAGTACACCCAGTAAAGTTACCACTGCATTCTTTCTCATACAACAAGGCAGACAATGAGTGGTTATCAAAGGCTGCACTGTCTTCTAGACTAATACAAAGAGATGTCCATGCTTCCCAGAGTTCTCTATTTCCAGGCCTTGGAGAAGTAAGTCCTGCATCATTGGTTATGTGCGTTCAACCTCAAAGGAAGCTGCTGTGTTCAGCAAAGGGATTGAGCTGTGTTCAATTGTAACTTTAAGGGCTTTAGAACTTTATCCCAGTGAAGAAAAATGTAGGACATATCTGCCTGATGATAGCTTTGAGCCATGGTCTGATCAGGTTTTACTTGGACCAGAAAATGGAATTCCCTGCTGAACTGAATGAACACCACCTAGCTCCCAGAGCATGCTGAAGCTCTACCACCTCCAGGGCTGTCGTGTTGTGTTATGTTCTGAGGGGACCAAGAGAGGCAAACCAGGAAGATTCTTGAAATTTATCTCTGATAGATGTGTACAAAGGAGAAAAAAAAAAAAAAAAAGACCTGATAAGCAATTCCTTAGGTTTTGCAGTAATGGCAGAAGTTTTTGATTCAAGGTGATAAACTTCCTTTTGCCTCTTGTAGCTACTCTTATCTTCCTTAAATGGAAAGTTTTCTATTATCTTTTTAAAGATTTGTTCTTTGGTGTCTGTGTGCATGTGTGTGTTTATGTGTTTACCAGTTGCACTCTCCTAGCTGAATTCTCAGTTAGCAGTTAATGGCTTATACAAGAATTTGATAGGGTGTAGGTTGCCAGAGATGATTGGCCATACAGTCTGTGTGCCTTGGCAGATGGGAGAACACACACCCAGATGTGACACCTGTGGTCAGCTGTCACCTCAGGAACTTGGCGCATGAGTCAATGTGATGATCACAACACATGGGAGTAACTCAAATGAGAAAAGAGGATCAGCTCCAAATCCTTATGAGGAATCATTGGAGGCAACTTTCTTAGGAGTATAGGCAGTAATATTGAACCTTAGCATATTATTGTCTGATGAAACTTTTAGAAGCAGCCACATTGGCTGAACCAGCAAGAGGAAGATGCAAATCAGATGCCTACAAGCATCACAGCTGGGGTAATTAGTGAGTTTTATTAGAACCTCTAGACTTCACATAGGGGAGATTTTATTTTTTAGAAAAACTGTTTGAATGCTGAATCTGAAAATGGAATGGTTTGAGAAGTGAGAAGGGATTTATTTTAGGTAAGGACTATCAACAGTCAATGCATTTATAAGGCAAATAATTCCATTTCTCCAGGTATACTCTTCCCTTCTAAAACACTCAAGCCTCTTGTGAGCAGTGAGTTGTTCTTACATTGGAGTTTGTTTGAGTGTTTAAATTTCAGATTGTTAACAGTACATTCTAAACTACCATCAAAATCATTGTACCAAACTTGGTCCCTAAGGCAACCTGAAGTTTGCTTTTCTTAACCCTTATAACAGTACATTTGGTAACATAGATCAGCATTCAGATTAGTCACAAGCCTGGTAAAAGTGTCCATTATTTCCATTTAGAAGCAAAAGCTCACAGTTACCAGAAAGTTGTCCCTGAGAGTGTTCTGAGCATTAACTAGGCAATACAATTTCTCTCAGTGTTGAAAATGCTACTTTCTTACAAAACATTAATATTAGAACAAAGTTAAGAGTTTGCTTTACGAAATTTCTTTAAAAACATGACTATCCTTTGGACTGACTCAGTTCAGAAGTTATTACTGAATTATAACAGGAGTCAAAGCATTCTAGTATTACATTATATTACCGTGACTTCAGTTGAAGATTTCTCAGATTAAGCCCAAGTGACAAAGTTAACAACAACAACAACAAAAAAATCAAAATGTAATTCCCATTAGAAAACTTCTTAGTCCTTACCTCATATTTAAAAAATTAGAAAACACATGTATACACTGTATACATAAATATATAATGTGTATATAATTTTAAACAATAAAATGTAATTCATATTTTTATCATTTATTTTTTAAGATTACCAATATGTTATATTTGAATGTCTTGCTAAATAATTCCTGTAGGCTTACCCAGGAGGTGTTGCTGATTTGATTCTGCACCATCACACTAAAGCAAGTCCATCAATATATTTACACAAAAATACAGTTTATCAGATGTGTGATGGTATGATGTCTAAAAAGGAAGCTTACATACCTTGATTAAAAACACATTTTGATAAAGATTCATGTGAATCTATGGAGTTGTAAACATGTTTGCTGTTGGAATATCTTCCCTCAATGTTAACGACAGTACACTGAACAAGGTAGATGAGGTGACTGTTGCAATTTTTTTACAGTAAGGCCATAAAGTGTACGACTCCAATGGATTTTTCCTTTCAAAAGAGATTTCCTGTTTCTACTTTGACAATTAAGTTTATGAAGTACTTTGAGTCTTTTGTTGCCATGCCAACAATCTTTACAGCATCTTCACTGATAGATTTTATCTCAAGAAGCTGTTTTCATCGTTTATCCCTAAGAAGCATCCATTAATGTCTCATCATTACATTATAGTAATTCGGTCATGCCATCAGTCGCCACTTCCACAATGCAAATCTGCTTTTCCTGTACATGCTTTCAGCAGTGACTTCAGCTGGACCTTCTAGATTGGTTGTTGCAGCCTCTATACTAACACTGCCTGCTTCACCTTGAAATTTCATGTTATGGAAATAGCTACTTTCCTTAAACATCACAGACTAACCTCTGTTAGCTTCCAACTATTTTCCCTTCAGCTTCATCACCCACCTTGTCCTTCACATCACTGTAGAGAAGGCCTTGCTTCAGGGTAGGCTTTGGCTTAAGGGAACTTCTATCATGACCACATATACTTGCTATTTCATGAATAAGGCTGTTTCATTATCTAATAACCAGGTTTTTCCTGAAGTAACATTTCTGATTTTGTTTAAGAACCCTTCCAACTCAATTTCTTTGGCAGATGCAAATAAATTTAAAACTATTATAACCTAGAGAAATTTCTCTCTCTCTCCCTCTCTCCCTCACTCTTCCTCTCTCTCTCTCTCTCTCTCTCTCTCTCTCTCTCTCAATAATGACATAAATAAATGATAACTAATATTTTCTAGTTTGGAAAGAACAGTATTACAGAACTGTTAATCAATTGTCTTTTATTCGATTTAAATTTTAATGGAACCACAATTATAATATCAGCAGGATATTTTGGTGGAATATGTCAATCTAATTCTAACTAAAATATGTGTGGAAAATTCAAAGAGAAATCTGGATCACCTTCAAGCACAATAAAATCAGACATGCGCTATCACACATCAGTTCACATAATACACCTACGATAATGAAGCTATGTGTCATCTATTCAAGTATTAAAAATAGAAAGATGAGCCACCTGCAACCCAGCTGTCTGGCCTACATGGGTCACAAACAGTGAACCAGCAGAGACAGTGAATCCAGCGGAGGTGAGTTGGGCACAGGACCAAAGACCCATTGTTCTTCATCATGTGGAGGCCTGCGGGGCACTGTAACAGCTCTAAGCTGGGAGAGCTTTCTGCCTGATCTCCAGTTGCCTGGACCATCTGGGTCAGAAACAGCAGGCTAGAAGAGACAGTGGACTCAGCAGAGCACTTTCCCTTCCTTAGCTGCATCCATTCTTGAGCCTCTGGACATCCTTTGTCATCCTGTAGACAACTCCAGACCCAAACAGAGTTGGACCCAGTCTGCAATACAGGCTCCAGAAACAGTCAAGGCTACAAACAATGAGATGGCTAGAGGCAGCGTAAATATACAATCAACAAAACCCAGGATACCATGGCTTCACCAGAATCCCCCCAAATCAATGGATATTCTAATGCAGTTGTAACACAAGAAAATGATCTTAAATCTATCTTTATGCAGTTATTAGAGGCACATAAAGAGGAAATGAACAAACAAATAGAGGCCATCATAGACAGGAATTCACAATCAAAAAAGTGAAGGAAATGAATGAAATTGTTAAAGACATGAAAACAAAATCCAAATCAATATTGAAAAAACAAACTGAGAAAACCTTGGAGATGGAGAACTTAGAGAATAAATCAAGAACCACAGCAGTAAGCATCATCAACAGAACACAAGAGATGGAGGAGAGAATCTCAGGCACTGAAGATACAATTGTGGGATGGGCATCAGAAGAGGGAGGAAACAGGGAACAGGACAGAAGCCTGCCAGAGAGGGCCTCTGAAAAACTCTACCCTGATGCTGAGGCTCATAGCCAAACTCTGGGCAGAGTGCAGGGAATCATGAAAGAGGAGGAAAATTGAAATACCTGGATGGGGAAACAGGAGCTCCACAAGGAAGGTGACAGAACCAAGAAATTTGGGCTCAGAAGTCTTTTCTGAGATAGATACTCCAACCAGGACCATGCATGGAGGTAATCTAGAACCCCTGCACAGATGTAGCCCATGTCAGCTTAGAGTCCATGTGGGTTCCCTAGTAAGGAGAACAGGGACTATCTCTGATATGAAATCAGTGGCTGGCTCTTTGATCAACTCTCCACAAAGGGGGAGCAGCTTTATCAGGCCACAGAGGAAGACAATGCAGCCATTCTTGATGAGGACTGATGAGCTAGGCTCAGATGGAAGAGGAGGAGGATCTCACCTATTAGTGAACTTGGGGAGGGACATGGTAGAAGATGAGAAAGGAAGGGTGGGCTTGGAAGGGGGTGTGGGAGGGGGATACAGCTGGGATACAAAGTGAATAAACTGTAATTAATATAAAAAAGAAAAAAAAGATTGATACACCTCTCAAAGAAAACATAAAAATGGAAAATTTCCTGATAGAAAATGTCCAAGAAATCAAAGACACCATAAAAAGATGAGACGTAAGAATAATAGAAATAGACAAAAAAGAAGATTCTGCACTCCAAGGTCCAGAAAATATATTCAAGAAAATTATCCCAACCGTAGGAAAGAAATGATCTTAAATATACAAGAGACTTAAAGAACACCAAATAGACTAGACCAGAAAAAAAAATTTCTCCCACCACGTAATAACCAAAACACTAAATTTTCAGAACAAAGCAAAAATATTAAAAGTGGCATGGAAAAAAGGCAAAGTAACATATAAAGGCAGACCTATCAGAATCACACCAGACTTCTCAACAGAGACTATGAAAGCCAGAAGGGACTGGGCAGACACAGATGCCAACCCAGACTAAGAGACAACTGATGCCAACCCATACTACTCTATCCAACAAAACTTTCAATCAACATAGATGGAGAAAACAAAATATTACATGACATAACTAAATTTAAACGGTATATATGCAGCTATCCAGCCCTACAGAAGATACCGGAAGGAAAACTCCAACCCAATGAGATCAACTAAACCCAAGAAAACACAAGTTAAAGATACATTAACAACTAAAACCAAAAGTAAACAAGTGCACAAATACACAATCACCACCAACTCCACAATAACAGGAACTAACAATCACTGGTCACTAATATCTATTCACATTCATGGACTCAACTCTCCAGGAAATCCAGGAAAACGACACAGACTAACAGAATGGTTGTAGAAACAGGATCCAATATTCTGCTGCATTCAAGAAACACACCTCTGCAACAGAGATAGATGTAACCATAGAATAAAGAGCCAAAAAAAAAAAAAAGGTTTTCCAAGCAAACAGACCCAAAACACAACCTGGAGTAGACTTCCTACTAGCTAATAAAATAGACTTTCAACCAAAATTAATCAAAAGAGATGGGGATGTACATATCAATCTCATCAAATGACAAATCCATCAGAACAACATCACAATCTACACAAGGGTAAAAAAAGCATTATTAAAGCTTACATCACCTATCAATTCCAACACCTTAGTAGTGGGAGACTCCAACACTTCACTCTCACCAACGGACAGATAGTTGAGACAGAAGCTAAACAGAGATATAATGACACTTACAGAAGTCTTAAATCAAATAATAGATGTCTATAGAACTTTACACCCAAACACAAAAGAGAATACATTCTTCTCAGCACCTCACAGAACCTTCTCCAAAATTGACTGTTTATTCGGGCACAAAGCAAGCCTCAACAGATACAAGGAGATTGAAATAATACCTTGTATCATATCAGGTGACCATGGTCTAAACCTATACCTCAACAATATCAGAAATAGCAAAAGCCTACACATGCATGGAAACTGAACAACTCTCTACTCAATGACAGCTGGGTCAGGGAAGAAATAAAGAAAGAAATTAAAGACTTTCTAGAAGCCAATAAAAAATGAAGGCAAAACTTACCCAAACTTATGGGAAACAAAGCAGTGCTAAGAGTAAAGTTCATAGCAGTGAGTGCCTTCATAAAGAAACCTGAGACATCTCATACAACCAACTTAACAGGACACCTGAAAGCACCAGAAAAGCAAAATACACATTCAAGAGGAATAGATGGCTGGAAATAATCAAACTCAGAGCTGAAATCAATAAATTACAAACAAAGAGATCAATTCAAAGAATCAACAAAACCAAGAGCTGGTTTGTTGAGAAAAATCAACAAGATAGACTAACCCGTAGCCAAACTAACTAAAAGGCAGAGAGATACTATCTAAATCAACATAATCAGAAATGAAAAGGAGGATATAATGACAGACACTGAGGAAATCCAAAGAGTCATTAGGTCCTACTTCAAAAGCCTATATGCAACAAAATTTGAAAATCTAAATAAAATGAACAATTTTCTTGATAGATTCCATTTACCAAAGTTGACTCAAGATCAGACAAATAAAATAAGTAGCCCTACATCCTACATCCCCTAAGGAAATAGAAGCTATCATCAAAAGTCTCCCTTCCAAAACAAAACAAAAAAAAACAAAACAAACAAACAAACAAACAAACAAACAAAACAGGGCTGGATGGTTTCAGCACAGAATTCTACCAGACCTTCAATGATAATTCCAATACTCTTCAAACTATTTCATAAAATAGAAAAAGATCATCCTGAGTGAGGTAACCCAGAAGCAGAGAGGCATGCATTGTGTATACTCACTTATAAGTAGATATTAGCCATATAATATAGCATAAACATACTAAAATCTTCAGGTATAATGGAGCTAAACAACAAGGAGGACCCTAGGGAAGATCTTAATTCTCATTCAGAAGGGAAACCAGGATAGACACCAGAAGTGGACTGGAGGGGGAACAGGATTGGGAACCTACCGCAGATGTCCTCTAAAAGACTTTACCCAGCAGAGGATCAAAGCGGATGCAGAGACTCACAGCCAAACTTTGGAAAGAGTGCAGGAAGTCTTATAGAAGAAGGACCTGGAGGGGACAGGAGCTACGCAACTAGGCCAAAAAAGCCAAAAAAAAAAAAGCTGGACCCAGTGTGCCCTGCATCAACCAAAGACCATGCATAGAGAGGATATAGACTCTCTACTCAGAAGTAGCCTATAGAAGCTCAGTCTACATTAGTAAGGGGAGAAGAGGCAGTCTCTGATATAAACTCAGTTGCCTGTTCCTTGATCACTTCTCCCTGAGGCGGTGACCTAGCCAGCCCACAGAGGAAGAAGATCCAGGCAGTCCTGATGGGAGCTGATAGGCTAGGGTCTGATAGTAGGGAGGAGGACTTCCCGTATCAGTGAACTAGGAAAAAGGGAAAGGAGAGAAAGAGGGAATGAGGGTGGGACCAGGAGGAGATGTGCGAAGGAGCTACAACTGGAAAACAAAGTGAATAAATAATAATAATAATAATGACAATGATGCTAAAATAGAAAGATGAAATGAAATATAAAGTAATTAAAATACTCAGCATATACAAATAATTGGTTATAGAAAAGCTATCCCTATAAAGCTGTGGCAAATACAGAGAGTTAGACATGCCCCCATCCTAAAAGAAGTTTTGTTGTCTTCATTATACAAGGGTGAAAAGGAGGAGAAAATCAGATTTTAGAAAAATAAGGTAAATAATTTTTATGTGTTAGCCCATTAGGAAATGTCTTTATGATTTAGGGCAAGATATATATTTGTTGAATGAGCTGACATTCTTAAACAACAGCAACAACAAAAATACCAGTCAAAAAGAAGGCACACTGGGAATATATTAAAATTAAGAACATAAAAGTTAACAGTAAAAAAGCAACTTATCAACATTTTTTTTGGAAATTGTTTCATACTTTATTCAAAAGAAAAATTAAGACCTGACACAGAGTGTTGTGATTTTTATAAAGGCAGAAGACACTGCCAAAGGAAGGTCATGGCCACAGAATATAGCGGATACAGAGCAGATACCGTAAATCACCTTCTCCATCAACATACTGAGCATGCCAGGCCACCAGAAGTGGCCTACATAAAATTAATGCCAGAGCCACCACCAAATACAGACAATGATGTAGGGACTTGAAACCAAATCCAAAAACAAACAAACAAACAAACAAAAATAACAACAAAAAAACACATCCATTTGGACAGCAGTTTTATCAAAATGTGCTCAAACTCAATTTTGGAAATTTAAAACTATCATCAGATAATGTGCAGTTAATAATTGGAAAGTTTGAAAAATTATATTGTAGAGAAGTAAAACAATTGGAATTTTTATCCACTATTGGTGAGAATCAAAATGTTCTAATATTGGAAAATTCATCATAGTCATAGTGCTCTAGCTACATAATCACACACACATGAACCTGCCAGTGTCCTTCTGGGTGCCTGCTCCTCCTCGTCATTTCCAGCAAGTCTACAAATGATTAAGTAATGTGCGTGAGTGCCCATATGATATCATAGTCACATTGTCTGTGTACTTACAACATATGCTCTACCACTTCACCCGAACAATAAATTAATTACACAATTTATGTGAGTCCATGAAGTTTTAGAATAGAAATATTCTGACAGTTAATTCTGAAACTTGCAGGAAATAGAAGAGACATTAAATCCTGGTACTTGTAAATACATGCAAAAGGGATTTCTATTTCCATAATGTTGTATTTACAGTGTTGAAATTACATGTTGTTCTCTTCATTGCTAGGAAGTTGATTGTGAAAACAATAGCCATATTCATGAGCTCCAGCACCCTCATCACATTAGTCACACTACAAGGTATTACGGTAGATGTTTAGTAAATATTAGCTGAATGAACCAATGAGCCTATCATGTGTAATGTCAAAAGTTGTTTTTCTAAGATGCATTGGCAATAATGAGACAAACAGATCAGAAAGGCAGCATAGGGATTCGAGAAACATCAGCTTTCCAACATTCTTTTCTTCATATCTAAATTGTGATACTTAATGTTCTTTCTAGTTATGTTTGCCTAAAAATCATTTTTTACTTGAGCTACTTACAATTAAATCTCTCTTTTACATTATAATAATCTTGACTAATAATTTTGATATTGGCCAAATAAGTAACTTAATAGAAGAACTAATGTGGTTAGAAGAAATACATTTCTGTACTTTTTTAACTTTTATTTTTTTAATATTAGTTACAGTTTGTTAACTTTGTATCCCTGCTGTATGCCACTCCCTCTTTCTCTCCCAATTCCACCCTCCCACTCTCATCTCCTCCCTGCCCCTTTCCAAGTCCACCGATAAGGAAGAACCTCCTCCCCTTCCATCCAATACTGGTTTATCAGGTGTCTTCAGGACTGGTTGTAATGTCCTCCTCTGTGGCCTAGCAAGGGTGTTCCTCCCTCGGGGGGGCGAGGGGAGGTAAAGGAGCCAGTCATTGAGTTCATGTCAGAAATAGTTCCTGTTCCCCTCACTAGGGAACCCACTTGGTTACTGAGCTACCATGGGCTACATCTGAGCAGGGGCTTTAGGTTGCATCCATACATGGTCCTTGTTTGGAGAAACAGTCTCATAAAAGACCCCTGTGTCCAGATATATTTGGTCCTTGTGGAACTCTTGTCCTCTCCAGGTCATATTAACTCCCCCCACCCTTTTTTTTTTTTTTTGGTTCCCTGCATTCTGCCAGAGGTTGGGTTATGACTCTTAATATCTGCTTTGATACACTGCTAGGTAGAGTCTTTCAGAGGCCCTCTGCTGTAGGCTCCTGTCCTGTTTCTTGTTTTCTCCTACTTCTCATGTCTATCCCATTTGTCTTTCTAAGTGAGGACTGATCATCTTACTCCGGGTCCTCTTTTTTGTTTCTCTTCTTTAGGTGCACATATTTTAGTATATTTATCCTATCTTATAGGATTATATAAGTGACCACTCCTACACTATATCCAAAAGAAGCTCAAGTAAACAAGGACATTTGATCAACCATGTTTGTAGCAGCTTTATTTGTAAGAGCCAGAAACTGGAAACAACCCAGATGTCCATCAGCGGAGGAATAGATACAGAAATTGTGGTGCTTTTACACAATGGAATACTACTCAGCAATTAAAAACAAGGAAATCATGAAATTTGCAGACAAATGGTGGGATCTAGAAAAGATCACCCTGAGTGAGATATCCCAGGAGCAGAAAGACACACATAAAAATTAACATCCATAATTTACTCCAAATTTTAGAGCTAAAGAATAGCATTTTATGCCACTCATCACTAATTAAGTATTTGACATCTCCAGTCCATGTACTCTTGAGGTTTTGTACAATCTTTGTACCTGTGTAACTGGAGTGTCACTGACAGTATGGCATGCTCACACTCTGCCTCAGCTCCATGTTCTTTGATGTCATGATGCAATAAAAGGTAACTAACATAAGGAGACTTGAATACTACAAATGATTGATTTTTTACTTGTTTTATGAGCTAGATGGTAGGGTTTCTAGATATATGTTTTTCTAGATATTGCAGTTACTGTTTTTCATCTGCACATGTCCTTGAGATGTGTAAAGAATACTTCTTTCAAACAGCAATCTGGTTTTCATTGGATATGTACCCATGTTATATTTTTATCTGTAGTTGGCTTTTTATTACTGCAAATTAAAAAAAAAAAACAAGTAGGACACTAATGATAAGAAGGGGTCAGAGTCCCATAAAAGGCATGTACCAATGTCCCATAAAAGGCATGTACCAATGACCTGAAGGTGTTCCTCTAGGGCTCACTTCCTTTTAGCTCTTACAGCTCCCAGTCATCCTGCTGTGGAGAACAAGCTTTTACACATTGCCCTTCAGCAAATATTTAAGATGAAAACTCTGCATCTATTATAGGAAAAGTGCATTTGAGGTTAAGGCAGCAGCAATGCTCATGTTATACAGTGGGAGAAGAACATAAAGTGACAGGTAAATTTCAACATGTTTATATTCTAACTCTGAATCCTGGCTGATGGTTACACAGGCATGCCCAATTTGTGAATATCAACAAGCTTCAAATTTGGGGTATCATATTTAAATGTCTGTGTATAAAACTAAAACATTGTAAAAATAACATGGGCTAACCATTATTGTTTGCTGCTATAAAATTTTGTCAAATATTTGAATTGATAGGGACAAGAAAACATTATTTTTATCAGTAACTTTGATTATCTACTTGGCAGTAGCAAGTTTTGATTTATGACTATAAGAACCAGAAAAGGCCGTACATGATGGTGTTTACTTTTCAAAAGCAATGCATTTGTTTTGTTTTATTTTTGATATTTTTGAATCCCTACAGTTCTCCCTTCCTTTTCCTCCCTCTAGATCTTTCCATGTATTTCTCCCAATTTTTCTCCAAATTTATAACTTCTTCTTTCATTGTGATTGCATATATATGTATATATATATTGCATATATATTGATATGTATACATATGTATGAACATATATACATAGGTATATATATTCCTAGCTATATCTGTTCAGTCAATATAATGTTACATATGTGTATGTTTTCAGGGCTGACCATTAGGCACTGAGTAACCAATTGATATACTCTTCCCTAGAAAGAAATGCTTTTCCCACTCTCAGATTTC
Source organism: Psammomys obesus (assembly GCF_907164565.1). Lineage (NCBI taxonomy): Eukaryota > Metazoa > Chordata > Mammalia > Rodentia > Muridae > Psammomys > Psammomys obesus. Next base: position 5,760,070 of record NW_026591450.1, on the reverse strand, counting down.
CTCAGTTGTCTATACTACTTTGTATAGTATTAAGGCCTTATGGACTTCTCCCCATTCACTTTGGTATGTCTTTTGCTGTCCTTTTTGTTAATTTACGTTTGAGAAGTCATGTTGGTTAGATTTTATGGCTGTAGCTTCTGATGTTACTCAGATACACAAACTCCCTAATCCTCTGGCTCTTATAATCTTGTTGCCTCCTCTTCTAAAATGTTCCCTGAGCCTTAGGTGTGGGCGAATTTTGCAAATGTAGCCATTGGGACTGGAGTTTAAAACTCTGCTATTGGTTTGTGGTGTTCTGTAGTGTTCGCTGTATGTTGCAAAGAGAAGTGTCCTTGATTAGGGGTGAAGAATATACTTACCTGTGGGTCTAAGGACAAAGGTTTAGGGTGGTGTTAGGGATTATACCCATTTAGTAAAGTCGTGGTTGTAGATTCTCCTCCAAAATCCTTGACTTCACCAGAACTGAGTAATAATCTAGGTTTCCAGTACCAGGCACAGTCTCTATGTTGTTGAGAGGGTCCTAAGTCCAATTAGAGAGATGTTGATTACCACCAAGATTGTGTGTCACTACTGTACCGGTGGTTTTATTGTTCTTTGTTCTTGATGTCATCCATAGTCATCATAGCCAGATAGGACTGTTGGTTGGCTTTTGCCTTTGGAAATTTGCATGATGCCTTCTGGTACCATGAAAGCTAATATTTGGAATTGGGTGGGGGGTATTCATGTCAGTTCCAGCTGAGGAGGCTCTGACCTCCGTTTCTGAAGTACATGTTGTTTTCAACAGTAGACTTACCTTCTACCTCTGATGGATAACCAAGGGTAACAGCAATGAGTTGTATGTTTTTAGAGTCTCTTGGGCAACCCTGCCCAACAATTTCTCGAAGAGGGCTTCTCATGTGTAGTATTGGGGCTTTAAAAAAGAAGTGGTCTCTGGGTCCAGAGGGAGTGCTATTAGCTTAGATGAGAAAAGTTCATTAAAACCATATATTTCTGTTTATACACAGAATTTCATGCTTTAGAGGTTTGTTGCTTTAAAGTAGACACTTAATAGTTTGATTCCTAGTTACTTTTCCAGACATTCTTATTGTCATCCACTTCTCTCTTTTTGTATTTACCTTCATCCCCCCACTCTTAAAGAGCCCCTACTTTTCTTATTTCCTCTATCCTGATATTCACCTTTACCTTTCTACTTTCTTCTGTATTTACCCCTTCCTCCCAAAGGAGCCCCATTTTCCATTTTCCCTATTGAAATACTTGTATTCTGCTATCCCCCTTTGTTTCCTCCTATCTTTTTCCTCCTATCTTTTATATTTTTCTCTCTTCCTCCCTAAAGAACCCCTTCCCCTCTTTTTTTTTTTTTTTACCATTTTCATGATTAGATTACTTGTATCCTGCAATTCCCTCTCTCTTTGGCTTTCCAATCCTCCTATCCTGGTAATTTGAAAGACATATTTTATCTTACCCTACTTGTGCCATGCTGTTTGTTGACGCAGTACACAGACATCTTAGTTTACATGGTTACTATAGACCATATACTCATATCTTAAGATTGGAGTGAGGAAGTCCAATCAGAAAGAACATGTGGTGTTTGTCTCTCTGGATCTGGGTTATTTCTCTTAATATGATTTTTTTTCTGTTTTTCTTTTCTTTTTTTTTTCTTACTTTCATACATTTACCTGCAAAATTCACGTTTTTATTTTTCTTCATAACACAAAATAGCATTTCTTACTGTATGTGCTCTAATTTCATTGTCCGCTCATCAGGGCAGCTGTAGGAGATTAGAGTTGTTTTCATTTCCCGGCTATTGTGACTAAAACAGCAATGAACATGGCTGAGCAAGTATCTGTGGAGTATGAGACTGAGCCATTTGGCCAAATGCCAAGGAGTGGTTTAGCTGGGTCATAATATAGATTTAATTTTAGCTTTTAGAGAACTCTCCACACTGATTTCCATTTGCTTTTAAATTTCTTACTTTTTTTCCTGAAATATGTACAGAAAAGACTTTTCTAATAACTGTCTGGTTTCCATAATGGTTAATTTTGCGTATATAGTTGAACGTTTCCTCTCAAAATTCTGCTGCTGTTTCCCCTGTATTTATATTCATCATGAAAACATACAAAACACAACATAGAAAATACTTTAAGAGAACTTGAAAGTTATACAGTTGAAATGGAACAATTCACTAGAACTACCCTCCCCCTAGTCTCCCTCCTGCCCTCTTTCTCTCCTCCAGAAACCAGAAACATTGCTTAACTTTTAGTACTGTGCTGGCCAAATTGAATTTACCTTATCTGTTTTCAATTTGCGTTTTTTTTTTTTCTCTCTTGACACTTTCCCATTTCTTACATCAATGGAAGCACAATACTGACTTTTCCATCATTTAGGCTTGGTTGATTTTCATTAATTCTTCTCTCTTACTGCCCATGCACCTGTGTAATCATTCTCAAAACAAGAAATATTTTATATTTTCCTGCATTCACTCTTCATGTCTACTTCTAGTATCACAACTGCTTTTTAGTTCTTTCTTGTGTTCTATACAATGATTTTAATTTACTTTCTGTTATGTTAGTAACTATACTATAAGTTAATTGGCATTTAGTTTGGAGAATCCATTCTTATGTGAAGAATGAAAATAAGGCATCCTACAATGTCAGACTTGTTGCTTTTCATAGGCATGTGCTTTTCTGGCCGTAGGTAAGCAGAAATGGAAGAAGACCGTGTGGTGTTTTGAATAAGATTTTTCCTATAGTCTCATATAGGGTATCCTGTTGGAGGTGCGGCCTTCTTGGAGAAAGTGTATCACTCAGGGGTGGGTTTTGAGACTTCATAAGCCCATACCAGGGCTAGAGGTTCTCTACCTCAGTTACTGTTCTGGTACCTGCCTGTATGCCAGCACACTCCCTGCTATGATGATAATGGTCTAATCTCCTGAAACTGGGAGCATGCCTCCAATTAAATGCTTTATTTCATAGGAGTTGCTTGGGTCATGGTATCTCTCTTTAGCAGTAGAAAAGTGGTTAGGACAAAGACAAAAACCAAATTCAATCTTGTTGAAGGAATATGCCTGGAATCCCAACACATGGGAGGGCTCAAGATCATGAAGCTTCTATTACAACTGAGTAATATAGGAAGTGAATATATAAAAGAATTATGTTGTATGTAAGTAGCTAAAAGCTGCAGCAATAGGAAGAAAAGTAAAAATAAAGAGGAAATATTTAAAAATTAAGTTTATGATTTGTATGGATTCAAGAAGGTAAATTTTGGATAAGACAACATCAAGGAAAGCTTATTATCAGAATTTGAAAATTACGAATTTTCAGCTCATTGTGATTTTACATACAAACACACACTGAGTCATCAGTGATATAAGACTAGAAAGAAAAAGGGTCTTCACGTGAAATTTATCATTCCTCAATCTGAAGATTGTAACAAAAGTCACCTGGGGAAGTGTATAATACGTAGCTTGTAAAATGACACCTGGAGAAAATCTGTGCCTTTGAAGAGTGTTTTACAGTTGTATCTGCAGTGTGAAATATTCAGATATTTTTATAAAGTTCAAACATATGTGTTTTTCTAGAAGGATACCATCCTAAATCTCTCCCAAGAATGCTAATTCTAAAGACTAGGTGAACAAAAAACTTAGTTTGTCTATTCTTTTTTTTTTTTTACAGTGTAATTAGACAAATCAAAGAAAAATGTCATCTCCCATATTCTTGTCACAATGATTTAAAATATTAATCTTGTTATTATCCCTAATCTCTCCATGTATTTTCTACTTTCCTCCTGGATATGTACCTCTCTCTTTATATATATACAAACATAAAAGGATCCTTGAACACAGGTGATTTCATGATACAATTTTAAAAGGCCTGATAATATAAAGCAAGGAAGTCAAGTTAAAAAGACTGAGAAGTCACACAAGATGATTCTCAGTAGAAAACAGAGAAAATTAAACTGAATTACTTCTAAATTATAATCTGTTAGATTCTATAACAATGCATGAGAGCCTATTCATGGAGATAACCTGGAACCTTGACAATGCAGCCACTTCTGATGAGAACTTATAGACTAAGATCAGAAAGAAGGAGAGGAGGACCTCCCCTATCAGTGGACTTGGGGAGGGGCATGCATGCATGCAGAAAGAGGGGAGAGGGTGGGACCGGGAGGGGAGGAGGGAGGGGCTTATGGGGGGATACAAAATGAATAAAGTGTAATTAATAAAAGTTAAATAAAAAAATTTAAAAAAGTGACAAAAGGAGCAGATAAATGGGAGCCAAAAGAAAGACCCTTCGTACAAGAAAATGACTATTTAATAAAAGAAGTAGGAACTGTAAAGTTAGAAAATTATGGTTTTGTAGCCTCCTTGAGAAAACCTGGTTAGGACAAAAAATGATCACTCTAAGCTAACAATGAAGAAACTGCTCATGAGGACATGGCTGTTTACATCGTCTCATATCTCACCAAAAATTAGCATGACTAACCACACAAGAAATAAAAGAAGTTCAGATAAGATGAATATTTAAGAAGCTTGAGATCGGGAATGGATTACCTCCAGAAGAACTTTTTATTGTACAGTATTGTTTTAAATATTCTGGGATTTTTGTTTTTCCATACGAAGCTGAGAATTTTCTTTCAAGGTCTGTAAAAAATTGTGTTGGTATTTTGATGGGAATTGCATTGAACCTGTAGATTGCTTTTGGTAGGATAGCCATTTTCACTATGTTAATCATACCAATCCTTGTACAATCACACTGGAAATCAATCTGGCGCTTTCTCAGAAAATTAGGAATGGTGCTATCTCAAGATCCAGCTCTACCACTCATAGGCAGATAGTCAAAAGATGCCCCACCATTCAATGATGACATTTGCTCAACCATGTTCATTGCAGCTCTATTCATAATAGCCAGAATCTGGAAACAACCTAGATGTTCCTCAGTGGGAGAATGGATACAGAAAATGTGGTACATTTACACAATGGAATACTACTTAGCAATTAAAAACGAGGAAATCTTGAAATTTGTAGGCAAAAGGATGGAACTAGAAAAGATCATCCTGAGTGAGGTAACCTAGAAGCAGAAAGACACATATGATATATACCCACTTGTAAGTGGATATTAACCATATAATATAGGATAAACATGCTAAAATTTATAGTCCTAAAGAAGCTAAACAACAAAGAGGACCCTAGAGAAGAGGCTTAATCCTCATTCAGAAGGGCAAAAAGGATAGACATCAAAAGTAGGAGAAGACAAGGAACAGTACAGGAGCCTTCCACCGAGGACCTCTGAAAGTCTCTACCCACCAGGGTATCGAAGGCGATACAGAGACTCATAGCCCAACTTCTGGCAGAATGCTGGAATCCTCATGGGAGAAGAGGGAGATAGAAAGATCTGAAGGGTATAAGAACTCCACAAGGAGAACAACAGAGCCAAAATACTTGGGCCCAGGGAGGCCTGCAGAGACTGATATTCCAACCAAGGACCATGCATGGAGAGGACATAGAAGCCCTGTTCAAAAGGAAGCCATTGGCTGCTCAGTTCCCAAGTGTGTTCCCTAGTAAGGAGTACAGGGGCTGTCTCTGACATGAACTGGGGTGTGCAGCCTTGCCAGACCATAGAGGAAGATGATACAGCCAGCATTGATGAGTCCTGATAAGCTAGGGTCAGATTGAAAGGGAGGAGGTCCTCCCCTTTCAGGGGACTAGGGAAAGGGCATAGGGAGAGAAGAGAAAGGGTGGGTAGGACTGGGAGGAGATGAGGGAGGTGGTTGCAGTGGATATATAAAGTGAATAACTTGTAATAAATAAATATTTAAATAAAATTAAATTTTAAAAAGAGGAATATTTAAATGTTAGTCAAAGTTATCATGATAACAATGAGATAATTCTAATCCACTGACATAATATACAAGGACGGTACACCATATGCTCAGGTACTATTCCAGTTAAAAGTGCATATATCATGTCTGGATGAAAGGATTGCTCAGATGGTAAAAGACCTTGCTATATAAGTATGAGGACTTGAGTTTGGTTCTCCCAAACCCACATGAAAAGTTGAGTACAAAGGCTGGTGACATGGTTGTATGGTTAAGATCACTGACAGCTTTTGCAGAAAACCTGGGTTTGTTCCTAGCACCCACACGGTAGCTAACCAGCACCTGTAAGCCCAATTCCAGAAGTCCCCAATTCTCAGTCCCTTTTCTGGTGTCGAAGGACATGCATGCATTGCACAAACATACATGCAGGCAAAACATATGTAAACATTACATAAAAATAAATAAATGAATAAATGAATATTTTAAGTTGGATTTTTTACTTATCCAAGCACGGTCAGATACGGGTTCCATGTAACCAGTCTTTGGCTACTTTGTGGGTTCTTCTTTCTTCCAGCCCTCTTCAACCCTTTTCTTCTACCTTTTCAACCCCTTAACACTAGAGAGGAGAGAAAAAGGAATAAAGGGAAAGGGGGGTGTTGTTATCATTAGACTACTTCCTGCTTATTAGAGCATAGAGTTCCTGAGGTAAATTTGATATTCACAGTAAGGATATCTAATTTCTTCTTCACAGTGCTTTGTACACAACTACTTAGCAAAATGCAGTCAACAACAACTAATCAACACCCAGCAAACCACCTGGCCTCTGGGGTCCTAGCATTTATATATCCTCTGAAAAGTCCTCAGAGTTCCAAATACCGCACAATCGCAGAAACTCTACATCTGGCAAAAATCACACCCCTGCTAGTGCATGAGGCAAATTATAGTCAGCTGATGTGGACAGTGTGAAGCAGCCCTGTATCCCACACCAGGGATTAAAATAAAAAAATATTTTCACAATGTTTGTATTTTTCAAAGAAACCAAAATTCTCACTACTATTCCATCTCATGGACTGGGCCATAAATCCCATCAGATAGTGGTTGGTGACGCTCACATTTTTTTAAGTTTTATTTATTTTTATTAATTACAGTTTATTCACTTTTTATCCCAGCTGTAGCCCCCTCTCACATCCCTTTCCAACCCCACTGTCCCTCTTTCTACTTCTCCTATGCCCCCTTCCCAGGACAATGATAGGGGAGGTCCTCCTTCCCTTTTATCTGACCCTAGCCTATCAGGTCTCACCAGGAGTGGCTGCATTGTCTTCCTCTGTGGACTGGTAAGGCTGCTATCCCCTGAGGTAGAGGTGATCAAAGAGGCAGCCACTGAGTTCATGTCAGAGACAGTTCCTGTTCCTCTTACTGGGGAGCCCTGTTGGACACTGAGCTGCCATGGACTACATCTGTGCAGGGGTTCTAGTCTATCTCCATGCACAGTCCTTGTTTGGAGTATCAGTCTCACAAAAGATCCCTGTGCCCAGATTTTTTGGTCTTGTTGCTCTCCTTGTGGAACTCCTGTTTCCTCCAGGGCTTTTCTATCTCCCCCTTCTTTCGTAATATTCCCTGCACCCTGCCCGAAGTTTGGCTATGAGTCTCAGCATATGTTTTGATACCCCGCTGGGTAGAGTCTTTCAGAAACCCTCTGTGGTAGGCTCCTGTCCTGTTCCCTATTTTCTCCCTCTTCTGATGTCCATCCCGTTTGCCTTTCTGAATGAAGATTGAGCATCCTGCCCAGGGTCCTCCTTCTTGATTAGCTTCCTTAGGTGTACAGATTTCAGTATGATTATCCTATATTATAAGTCTAATATCCTCTTATAAGTGAATATATATCATATGTGTCTTTCTGCTTCTGGGTTACTTCAGCCAGGATGATCTTTTCTAGATCCCACCTTTTGCCTGTAAATGCATCATTTCCTTGTTTTTAATTGCTGAGTAGTATTTCATTGTGTAAATGTACCACAATTTCTCTATCCATTCCTCAACTGAGAGACATCTGGGTTGTTTCCAGCTTCTGGCTATTACAAACTAAATGGAGAGAAACTTAAATCAATCCCACTGAAATCAGGGACAAGGCAAGACTGCTCACTCTCTCCATACCTCTTCAACATAGTACTTGAAGTCCTTTCTAGAGCAATAAGACAATTAAAGGAAATCAAGGGGATTCATTTCAGAAAGGAAGAAGTCAAAGTATTGCTATTTTCAGATGATATAGTAGTATACATGAGTGACCCCAAAAATTCTATCAGAGATAAACACCTTAAGCAAAGTGGCTGGGTACAAAATCAACTCAAAAAAATTAGCCCTCCTGTATACAAAAGACAAATGGGCTGAGAAGAAAATTATGGAAGCAACACCCTTCACAATAGCCACAAAGTACATAAAGTACCTTGGTGTAACTCTAACCAAACAAGTTAAAGACTTGTATGAAAAAACTTTCAGTCTCTGAAGAAAGAAATAGAAGAAGATATGAGAAGTTGGAAAGATCTCCCATGCTCATGGCTTGGCAGGATTAACATAGTAAAAACAGCCATCTTCCTAAAAGCAATCTACAGATTCAATGCAATTCCTGTCAAATTACCAACACAATTCTTTACAAATCTTGAAAGAAAAATTTTCAACTTCATACGGAATAACAAGAAATCCAACATTGCTAAAACAAACCTCTACAATAAAAGATCTTCTGGAGGTATCTCCATCCCTGATCTCAAGCTGTACTATAGAGCAACAGTAATACTCTCACAACTTTTATTGCCACTATTACAGCAGTGTATCTTACAGATATGCCTATATGTGCTGATATATAACCCCAGTATTGGGGAAGGTGGATCAAGACCAGAAGATTGTTGGCTTTCTAGTTTGCTAGCTTTCCTGGAAAACAAACAAACAAACAAACTGTGAGTTCCACTTTCAATGAGAGACCACATCTCAAAATTTCAGGTGGACTTCTTTTGAGGTTTTTGTCCCCTCTAGGTCCTTCTATCTTTCTCCCAACACTTCTACAGTACTTCTAGAGCTCTGCCCCATGCTTGGCTGCAAGTCCCAGCATCTGTCTCAATCTCCTGCTGCTGGAGCCTCCCAGAGGACAGTCAAGTTAGGTTCCAGTTTGTCAACATAGAAGAGAATCATTAATAGTGTCAGGGCCTGGCTCACCACTCTGGAGTAGGTCTCAGGTTGGGCGAATCATTGATTGGATATTCCCTCAATCTTTGTTCCCTCTTTATCCCTGTACTTGTAGGCAGGGTAAATTTTGGATCAAAGGTTTGGTTGGGGGTTTGTTGTTCCCCTTCTTCCACTAGTCCTGCCTGGCTAGGAGGTGGTCACTTCAGTCTTCATGTCGTCATTCTCCCCTCCTACCCCCTGTTAGGAGTCTCAGCTAGAGCAAAGCCCATATTCTCCCAGGAGCCACTGCCCAGTTCCCTCCCTTTATCAACTTCTGCGCTTTATTCTATTTCCCCTTCTGAGTGACATTCTGGCACCTTCTCTTGGGCCCTCCCTGTTACTAAGCTTCTTTGGGTCCATGGATTGTGGAATGGTTATCCTATTATGTTATCCACTTATAAGTGAGTACATACCATGTGTGTCTTTCTGGGCCTGGGTTCCCTCACTTACGATGATCTTTTCTGGTTCCATCTGTCAGCCTACAAATTTCATGAACCTCACAAGAAGACCAACAGAGAAAACTAAGCCAGACCTATGGGGGCTTACAGAGATTGAGACATCAACTAAGGAACATGCATGTTCTGGACCTAGGTCCCCTACACATATGTGGCCCATGAGCAGTTTGGTCTTCATATGGGGTGTCCGGCAAGTGGAGAAGGGAGGCTGTTTCTAACATGGACTCTATTGACTGTCTTTGGATCATTTCCCCCTGGCAGGGCTGCCTTGCCTGGCCTCAGGAAAGGAGGATATGCTAAGTCCTGATGTGGCTTGATGTGATGGGGAAGGCTGATAAGGGGAGAGGGGTGCTCCTGTTTTCTAGGGGGAAAAGGGGGAGGGAAAGGGGGAACTGGGAGGAGAGGAGGAAAGGGTGCCCTTGGGATGTAAAGTAAATAAACTGAAAAAAAATTAGAATTCGGGTGGGGAGCTGTACAGGGAAAAATTGTAAGAGAATGGGCTTGATGAGAGAAACATCAGAGAATCTCTAAGAGACATTCTCCAAGCAGACTCTTCTTTAACATTTCAGCATCATAAAGAATTAAAACCTAAGAAATAATTCCACACTAAGATGGGACAAAAAACACAACTGGCTAAATGCATTGAATGATCATACAGTGGATTGCTTGTAAGTAGGATAAATTATGCTATAAAAATAATGCTGGCACAATTGACATACTTCAGTTCCCAAGTAAGCAGCCATATGGTTGCATCTATAATTTAACTCATGGAGACTTTATAAAAGACAATTTTGGTTAAAATTCTTGAAAATTCTTTTGAAGAGTGGCCCCTCCACATTTCCTAGCTTTAAGTGTACGCTGACCTTCTGTGAGAAGGGCCTAAATTGATGATAACTATAATTTTTCTATTTGTTTTCTCATACTTTATCTTCTATCACTTCATCTCATTGTTGAACAACTTTGGTTAACAACCACATATGCTGGCACTCTAAAGGCATCACTACTCTTTTTTTGTATTATTAAATGAATGTTGATAGAAAAAGGTCCTTTCCTTTGAATATTTTATCTATTGATGACACAAGGACCAATTGTAACTGTTTTCAGTCACTTATATTCCTTATGGCCATTAACATGCAAAAGCATTAATTCAGAAAGATAGAGGCAGGTGGATCATTGGGAGTTCGAGGCCATCCTGATCTATAAAGTGAGTCCAGGACAGCCAAAGCTATGAAGAGAAACCTTGTCTCAGAAATATATATTAAATTAATATAATGCCAATTTGTCCTTTTTGTAGTTTAAGTGATTAAATAAACCTTCGATTTATAAATAGGTATATTGGTATGATCTATTCATGTCTCATTTAACCCTTACCATAAGTCAAAAAGAGAAAGAACAATTATCTTCATTCTTACGAGTAAATTCTCTTTTTGACTTATGGTAAGGATTAAGTGAGACAAACATGAATAGATTATACCAATATACCTATTTACAAATCTAAGTAGAAAGATGACCAACTACCACATTTGTATGAGCACATAACACACAGCTTCTTAGAAAGCTTCTTGCCTAGAAAGCAAATCTCATGCAGGAGAAAAAACTGATTATCAAAGTATCCTTGAGTCTCTGTTATATGTGGAACCTGGTGCAATTCTCTCTCTTCTCTCTCCCTCTCTTTCTCTCTTTCTTTCCCTGTTTCTCTGTGTGTGTGTGTTGTGTTTCTTTCATGTACTCTTCCAGAGCTTAGTCTTCCAAATAATCATTAATTTGATAATATCGTCATAAAGTACATTATTCCGATATTGCTGTGTTTATTTTCCTTGGGAAAAAAATTGGAAATCAGGTTTAGGGTGTCACTAAGCACTCAACTTTGGGTAAAGAGATATATTTTTTTCTCTGTTCTAACTTTAAATCATTTTCTAAACAATAATAATTTATTTATAAATCAACATTCTTTGACACTGCCACACAATTTGCTTAAAGCATAGTCAATTATATCATGTATCACACATACCCCACTGTAGAGTTCTTTCTAATCACAATAGAAAGTGCAATTGATTTCATTATATTCATTGTTGTGTTTAAAAAAAGCTTCACACATACTAGATAATCAATAAATTTCTAATAATACATAAAAGAAAAAAGTATAAAATGGTGTTGTTGTAGTTCTAAATTAGGTGTTTTTATAAACTCATATATGAGAAAACTTCCTACTTAAATTTCGTTTTCTTTTTTAAAACATTTATTTATTTTTTATTAATTATAGTTTATTCACTTTGTATCCCAGTTGTAGATCCATCTCTCATCCCCTCCCAATCCCATCCTCTCTCTCTCTTCTCCTCCCATGCCCCTCCCCAAGTCCATTGATAGGGGAGGTCCTCCTCTCCTTCCATCTGACCCTTGCCTAGCAGGTCTCATCAGGACTGGCTTCATTGTCTTCCTCTGTGACTCGGTAAGACTGCTCCCTCCTCAGGGGGAGGTGATCAAAGAACCAGCCACTGAGCTCATGTCAGAGACAGTTCCTCTTCCCATTACTAGGAAACCCACTTGGACACTGAGCTGCCATGGACTACATCTGTGCAGGGGTTCTAGGTTATATCCATGCACAGTCCTTGGTTGGAGTATCATCTCTGAAAAGACCCCTTTGCTCAGATTATTTGGTTCTGTTGCTCTCCTTGTGGGGCTCCTGTCCCCTCCAAGTCTTTCTATCTCCCCCTTCTTTCATATGATTCCCTGCACTCTGCCCAAAGTTTGGTTATTAGCCTCAGCACCTGCTTTGATACCCTGCTGGGTAGAGTCTTTCAGAGGCCCTCTGTGGTAGGCTCCTGTTCTGTTCCCTGTTTTCTCCCTCTTCCAATTTCCTTCCAGTTTGCCTTTCTGAATGAGGATTGTTCGTATTACACAGGGTCCTCCTTCTTGCTTAGCTTCTTTAGGTGTACAGATTTTAGTATGTTTATCCTATATTAAATCACTAATATCCACTTATAAGTGTGTTTTTCTACCTCTGCGATACCTCACTCAGGATGACCTCTTCTAGATCCCATGATTTGCCTACGATTTTCATGATTTCCTTGTTTTTAATTGCTGAGTTAGTATTCTATTGTGTAAATGTACCACAATTTGTGTATCCATTCCTCAGTTGAGGGACATCTGGGTTGTTTCCAGATTCTAGCTGTTATGAATAAAGCTGTTACAAACATGGATGAGCAAATGTCCATTCAATAGTCCTCTATTGAGAATTCTCTTTTTAGCTCTGTACCCATTTTTTAGTTTCTTTTTTATTTTTTAATTTTTTACAATTTATCCACTTTGTATCACAGCTGTAGCCCCCTCCCTTCTACCCTCCCAATCCCACCACCCTCCCTCCCTCTTCTCTTCTCATGCCCCTTCTCCACTCCCCTTCCATCTGACCCTAGCCTATGAAATCTCATCAGGACTGTCTGTATTGTCTTCTTTTGTGGCCTGGTAAGGCTACCCCACCTCTCTCGGAGGGAGGTTATCAAAGAGTCAGCCACTGAGTTCATGTCAGAGACAGGCCCTGTTCCCCCTACTAGAGAACCCATTTGGGACTGAGATGCTGTGGGCTACATCTGTGTAGGGGTTCAAGGTTATCTCCATGAATGGTCCTTGGTTGGAGTATCAGTCTCACAAAAGACCCCTGGGCCCAGATTTTTTTTTGGTTCAGTTGCTCTCCTTTTGGAGCTCCTGTTCTCTACAGGTCTTTCTATCTCCCCCTTCTTTCATAAGATTCCCTGCATTCTGCCTGAAGTTTAGCTAGGACTCTCAGCATCTGCTTTAATACCCTGCTTGGTAGAGTCTTTCAGAGGCCATCTGTGGTATGCTTCTTTCTTCTTCCTTGTTTTCACCCTCTTCTGCAATGTCTATCCCATTTGTCTTTTTGACTGAGGATTGAAAATCTTACCCAGGGTCCTCTTTTTGCTTAGCTTCTTTAGGTGTACAGATTTTAGTATAATTATCCTATATTATATGTCTAATATCCACTTGTGAGTATGTACCCTCTTATTTAAATTTTTAAACCAAGGTGCAAAATGAATGTGGGAATATGGGGTTTCTAAATTTATAATGTGCTTAGTAAGTAAAGATCGCAGGTGCCTACCTGGCATGGATCTGTTCTTGAACCACGACAAATGTAATTAGCAGGTGAAATCCCAACTTCAATAGCGAAGGGGTTGAGTAAAATTATGCTGCTTCATAGAGAAGTCAATTATCATAGGTGAGAAAAAGAGACAGTGTACACTGAGTTTCACTCTCTGACACTCTTCTATCTTTAATGATGCTAAAGAGGTTGGAAGTAATTTTGATCTCACTGTCATAATATAATCAGATTGAGCTCACATCATTCAGCAACTGACAAGGGTTTTTTTTTTTTTTTTAATAATTTTTGTTTTGTTTTGTTTTTCTGTGAATAACCTTTGACCCAAGAAATAATTACCTTCCAAAGTGTTAACCTGTTAGCAGAAAGCACAAGCCAATATTCTTGCAACTATGGAGGTTTTTTCTTTTCTTTTTTCCCCTAATACATTGGTGTGGAACGCTGTCTTCTTTAGCAGCTTCTCAGAAGAAAACATGGGCATTTCTTAGCAATGCCTCCCCCCATGCCTTTTTTTTTCAAGGCTAAATTTGATGTCCTTTTATATTGGAACTGGAGGAGAATTTACTATCCTGAAGGCTATTAAATCATTTTAAATTCAATACAGAATAACATAAATGTGGGGTATAAAGTATGAAAATTAAAAAATAACAAAGTCTTTAATAACAGATAGAGTAGATATGTAATCCCTTCATAAATAAATACTTTGGCAACTGGGTGTTTCACAAGCTGAAGAAAATATAGCTGATACCAATGACAAGGAATTTATTAGTATGTTCCCAAACATCACAAATTACAAACTGTTGCCCTATTGGTATATTATAATTACTGTTATGTTTTATTTTTAAAAAGCTTAGTGTCACATAAGGAGTTCTCCATTAGGTTTTAGGAGTGGACTGCTATCCTTAAGTTTCTTTGGGGTATTATAATATTTATAGACTTTCATTCTTGTTACTTTAGGTTTTATAAATATTGTAAACACTTGTTTAATTTTTATTTTGCAATCCACTTTGTAAATTTTCCCTCCCAATAAAGCTTTAAACAGGTCCGCACCAGCATGTTTGGGATACCTAACTCTTGTTTTAGAAGTCTGACTACATATGCAAAAGAAACTCCTTGGACAAATATTGATATCTGTAAAGAAAGTTTTACTGAAAACCACCCTGTCAATTCCTACTCTTTAGTGGCTATTTTTGTGTGGCAGTGATAGTTGAGCAGTTGTGATAGTCTTTTTGTGTGACCTCAACTACTACAAGCCTAACACCTCAATCCTAGCAAGTTAATCTAAGAAAATCTCGTTCAGATATTCAAAACCTGCATTTTTTTTTCTTTTTTCGTCCTCTTCTGGATGACATGTTCTGTCTTCATCTCGCTGTTTATTATTTCCAGGACCATGGAAAAGACTAGACTTCTGGACTTTCTTATAGTTATTAGGATTATATGACTGGTGGGTTGCGGTTAAAAGCGATGTGAAGTATATTGTAGTTTTCATACTTTGCATTTACCTGAAGAATATTTTACATCTTGTGCCACTGTTTTCTTCCTTTGCTTCTACATACCTCAGTTCCTAGAGGAGGGTGTTTACGATTTAAGAGTGGATTTTGTCAGAATGAAAAAAGAGTCCCATTTCGTTTGAGCCAAAAATATAGTTATTGCAGTGTTGACTCACCTATCCCTCCTCATATACATATGTAATCTCTTCTTGACATACTGTTATTTGGATCACCTAGGATGCCATATTTGGGATTCATCCTAGAGAACAGGCAGGCAAACATGAATGGGAACTGGGGAATCTTATGGGTAAGCCTAAAAGGGACTGTTAATCATGGGTGTTCTATGCTGGGTATGAGCAGGAGACATAAAGGACTTTAAACTCATCCTGACATGAACAGCCTTGAACAAAATTGTGATAAAAGGGTCTTAAATACTGGTATGTAAACCTGAGTATGTACTGGGAACTTATGGAAGTCTCTTAGTGATCGAGGACAAGAGACTAATCTTTGTTAGAGAGACTTCTATTTACCCATAGATATATCAAAAAAAGAGGAAAGTAGGATTAAACCATCATTATTGTTTGGTACCATTAGAAAAGGCCCTGTCTATAAAGAATGCTAGAAATTACAAGTAAAATTTCATAAAATATGAAATATGTATAGCAATTGTCCTAGAAATCATTAGTCAAAGGTAGTCTCTATGTGCCGAGTACAGCAAGTGAGCTAACTGACACCGCTTTGAAGGATCATTCCCACCCACAGAGTTCAATGGTTCTGGCAAATTATATCCATGCTTTATTATTTCTTTCTTTACTTATTTTTTTTTTCACAGAATAAGCATGTCTTGAGTAACTATCTCTAATGGGACAGAATAATGGTAACAGAACAGAAGGTGAAAACAGAAGCATGCCGCAACAGCCCTGAAATAACAAATATGAAAAGCATTCTTTGACCAGAATTGGGGTCAGGAAAGTTCCCACAAGTGTGAGGATATGTAATTTGACCAATAAAGACTGCATTTAAGGACATATCTAGATACTATAATAAGAATTTACTACCTGATAATTTGGTTTGTGTCAAAATGAAGAAATTATACTGTAGATGATAGGCAGGATGAAGGTGCTTTACAAAAGTGATTTTTAAAACTCCAGGAAATAACTTACTCCCCATTTAAATACCCACTGAAAGGAAAAAATAACACTCTCGGTAAATTAGAGATGAAAACAAATTGGAAACTTCCTTAATCTTTTGCCCAGTGAGATGAAAGAAAGAGTCCCAGAGAAGTCAGTCATAAACAGCCAATATTCTTGGGCAAAGAACATCCACACTGTGAAAAGCTTGCTGCGTTCTAATTAGTCTTAGGTAGAAGAGCCCTCCACCCTGAAGTGATATCTTCTTATTTTTTAATAAAAGGAAACATAAAATTCCAGACTAGGGTAGGAGAAAATACGCATTCATTAATGTGGAAGAGCTGTTCTTTTTTTCTCAGGTCATTTTGTCCTTTGCCAAAGAGACATTGCAGAAGTAATGGATCCCTCTGGTCAGAGAGCTTTTTAACCTTATCAATAAAACACATACTTGCTCTACATTGTCTTGCTCCACTCTGTATGTTCAAGTTCCCTCAGACTTGAGGAGCAAGAAATCCCAACCAAAAGCCTATTGGCTTGTAATTGAATTCAATGACTGTATTTTATTGATATTGTGCCTGGGGAGAGAAATCAAAATATTGCCCTCTCATGAGATCTCCCACAGCTGTTCTGTAGGTCTGGTTGAAGATCAATGTCCCAGTCCTCAATGGATTACTCTAACATCTGCTCCTTGCAATACACTTTTGCTTTTTTAAACATGGGGCCAGACATTCTGCTCTTGGAGAAGTCAACCTGAGTTTCACCAGGTTTTGTGCTCTTCCTCTGACACCAAACAACATTCATTTTGGTCTACCCTTCAACAACCATGATTGCAGCTGCCAAAAAGGTGATCTTAGTTATGCAACTTGAAGGCCAAATGCTTAATAATATCTAGTTTTACTTTCAGCAATTATAACATGATCAACACGAAAAACAAGACTCCTAAAACTCATGATTTCTTTCAAGGCTACATAGAGAACAAATTGTTGCTTATTAACAGAAAAACTTCTTTCAGAGTTTAGTAACATCATATTTCAATTCAGTCACAAATGTACATGACTCAAAACCATAAATCTATTACTTTTCTATGGAGAAATAAAGCCTAAATTTAGCTGCATATCAGAACCTGCTTTTTCATGAAGTCTAGGTACATCCTCTATTTATTCACTCTAAAAATAGACTGGGTTTGCACTATATATCATTCAACCCTTGAGTCCTTCAACCGATGATGCTGGTTGCTGGTATAGTCATGTTTCTTGCAGCAGTAGTTCGAGGCTTTTAGCCCTAATACCTATCCACCTTTCCTTGCTATGCAACTGATTCTCAGTTGGCTTGCCCAACAGAACAGAAAAGTAACCCTGTTACTTTCCCCATTTCTAACTTACAAACCCTCTTTGAAGGGTTCTCCTGATTGAGTGAGGTGTAGTCAACAGTACAACCTTTTGAGAAACACAAAATCAACTCATGGAGACATAGATATAACCGTAAAATTTCTTCACCTTTGCCACATAATATAACATAGATAATATAACAGGGAGATTTCCTATAGTATTATTGGATAATCCCACCTTCCTTCTTCAAAACTATTAATGGTTTCCCTTTCACTTGCAATAAGATCCCAATGTGGTCTGGAAAGTTCAACATTTTCCAGTTTCTGCCTCTCAAATGCACTCTCACATCTAATGTACTTTGGCATCAACATTGGGAACTCACTGACTTGTTGCAACAATGACTTTACACCTCTGTACTTCCCTAGTCTTCCCTGTGGTTTTTGTATGGCTGGTGCCATCTGTTGTCTAGGCATTGACAGAAATGTTAACTCACAGTTAACATTTGTTTTCACAATATATCTATGTTTGTAAAACTGTCTTTTCCAGTTTTTATGTTTTATCTATTCACAATATACTGTTGCCTCATGGGTCATGCACCATACTGTACCCCAAGGGAATCTAAAAAATGCCTCTCTTGCATGAATAGACTTTTTAATTTTTTTTTTAGTTTCAGTAATTTTTTTTTACTGTGTAATCTCACTAAGATCCAGATTTAGAATACATCCATAGTATAAAAGTAACATTTATTTGCCAGATGTAATTGTTGGCTTACTGCTGACCCTTTATACATTACATAAGCCTTTGTGGCTTATGGCTTTAAAGGTGTTTTAAAATTAGAATGGAAGTCAAGGAATATGTTAAGTGGAGTTTTGTCTATATTTTCACAGGTGATGAAAGACTATAGGTTTTATCTAAATTGGTAAAGATCCAATATGAATAAGATTGGCTTTATGGTTTACTCACCCTTTATTTTTCTTTCTGAACTCTGGCTGGCTGGTTCAACTCAGATGTTCTAGCTCAAAACTCCTCTTCAAACTGACTGATTCAAACTGGCATCTCTCAGCTTCTGACTGAATTATTATGCTTGGTTTCAAACTAACTCTGGCATTCTGTTCTAATCTTCTGGCTCCTTCTTATTCTCTGGCTTGTTCTGTCTTCACCTATAACCTGTCTCTGTAAAATTGTCTTGGTAAAACTGCTTCCTCTCTGAACTCAACCAAACTCAACTAACTTGGTCCTCTCTTTTCTGACCTGTTCTTATGAGAGTTGGGTGTATCCTATCTCTGACTCATTCTGGCAAATCTTTCTCTTATTCATCACTTTGTCTGCCTCTCAATTAGACATCACTTTCAAACATGGTTGCTACCTTCTACAAACTAACTTAACCTTATCAAAAGTGTGTAGTAAGTTTGTGTCTCTAGTCTAGCTTGAGGGATTAAAGGTGTGTGTGCATTAAAGGTTTGTGTGCATTCCAGCCAGATCACAAAAACCTAAGTCTTTGGTTGTGACCTCTTGCTGGAGTAGCCATGTTCCAAGATTAAAATTCCTCTACATTTTGCCCCTTTCTGTTTAAGCTAAAAATTGTACTTAGTATAACTATTATAACAGAAACAATTATCAATCCCATAAAATTAACACTCTGAAAGTCCTTATGAAGATCTTTGATGGGATGATCCTTTTAACTGCAGTCCTGATCATCTGTCCTTCAGCAAATGTCCATTTCAGCATCAATGTTTTCCAGGATGCCAGTCTGTTGGATGATCTGTCCTTTTCAGCCAATTTGTTGAGCTGCCCTGACTTAAAGTTTTTTTCAAACAGGTCTTTCACTTGCTTGGTTAGACTCACACCAAGGTACTTTATGTTATTAGTGGCTATTGTGAAGGATGTTGTTTCACTAATTTCTTTCTCAGCCCTTTTGTCTTTCATATACAGGAGGGCTACTCATTTTTTTTTTTAGTTAATTTTGTATCCAGCCACTTTGCTGAAGGTGTTTATCAACTGAAGGAGTTCTCTGGTTGAATTTTTGGGGTCACTTATGTATAGTATCATTCATTGGTAAATAGTGATACTTTGACTTCTTCCTTTCTGATTTGTATCTTCTTGATCTCCTTTAGTTGTCTTGTTGCTCTAGCTAGAACTTCAAGTACTATGTTGAAGAGGTATAGAGAAAGTGGGCAGCCTTGCTTTATCCCTGATTTTATTGGAACTGATTTAAATTTCTCTCCATTTACTTTGTTGTTGGCTATAGGATTGTTGTGTGTTGTCTTTACTATGTTTAGGTTTGTGCCTCATATCTCTGAACTCTCCAAGACTTTAAACATGAATGGGTGTTGGAAAGAGGAACCCTCCTCCATTGCTGGTGGGAATGTAAGCTTATACAACCACGTTGAAAATCAATTTGGTGCTTACTCAGACAATTAGGAATAGTGCTTCCTCAAGATCCAGCTATACCACTCCTAGGCATATATCCAAATTATGCTCAAGTATACAACAAGGATATTTGCTTAACCATTTTCATAGCAGCTTTATTGGTAATAGTCAGAATCTGGAAACAACCAAGATGTCCCTGAATTGAGGAATGGATACTTAAATTTTGGTAGATTTATACGATGGAATACCATTCAGCAATTAAAAACAAGGAAATCATGAAATTTGTAGGCAAATGGTGAGAACTAGAAAAGATCATCTTGAGTGAGGTATCCCAGAAGCAGAAAGACACACATGGTATATACTGACTTATAAGTGGATATTAGACATATAATATAGAATAAACATACTAAAATCTGTACACCTAAAGAAGCTAAGCAAGAAGGAGGACCCTAGCTAAAATGATCAATCCTAAGGCAAATAGGATAGACATTGGAAGAGGGAGAAAACAGGCAACAAGGACAGAAGCCTACCATGGAGGGCCTCTGAAAGACTCTACCCAGCATGGTATCGAAGCAAATATTAAGACTCATAACCAAACTTTGGGCAGAATACAGGGAATCTTATGAAAGAAGAGGGAGGTTGAAAGAACTGGAGGGGACATGAGCTCCACAAGGAGATCAACAGAACCAAAAAATGTGGGCACTGGGTTTTTTTCTGAGAATGACACTCCAACCAAGGACCATGCATGGGAAATAACCTAGAACCCCTGCACAGATTTAGTCCATGGAATCTCAGTGTCCAAATGGGTTCCCTAGTAATGGGATCAGGGACTATCTCTGACATTAGCTCAGTGGCTGGTTCTTTGATCACCTCTTCCTGAGGTGGGAGCAGCCCTACCAGGCCACAGAGGAAGACAATTCAGCCAGTCGTGATGAGACCTGATAGGCTATGGTCAGAGGAAAAAGGAGGAGGACCCCCCCATCAGTGTACTTGAGGAGGGGCATGGGAGGAGATGAGAGAGGGAAGTTGAAATTGGGAGGGGAGAGGGAGGGGGCTACAGCCGGGATATAAAGTAAATAAACTGTAATTTATAAAATAATAAATAAATATGAATTTTTTTTAAAAAGTAAAGTTAATAAAGCAGTATTCAGTCTATTTCTGGGAATTAATATTCCCATTTTCTGTTTACTAAGCATGTCATTTAAGGTATTGTTAGATCTTTCTGTAACTATTTGACTTGTCGGATTGTATAGTATACCTGTAATATGTTGGGCACCAGGAGTAAAAGTAACTTTTGTTTAGCAGATGTAATTGTATATATACTACAGGAACTTCATTCTAAAAAAGGGACAAATTGACATTCACTAAATATTTCATAAATGAGTGAATGAGTAAAGCATGAATCTTTTGTCCTCATCATTGTTCACATGTTTTGCTTTTCAGGGAATCTTCTCTCTAATGCCTTTGCATTATCATTTGATTATCATTTCTCCTTGTTTTTCTATGTCATGTTCTCTTCTGTTACCTCTTGTTAAATTGTATTCTTCTGTAACATAAGCATATGTCATTTTAGGTTAGGTCTTGTATACTGAATACACATAGAGCAATTTGTATATTTTATGTACATAAAGGATAATTTTAAACATATATTTTCTCCTACCTGGGCTAATTTGGGTTGTTGATACAAAGACTGCCTACTAGAGGATAAAATTATGTACCTGCTCTCCTCTGCCCTATACTAGGCACTCTGAAAATGCTGTACAAATGCCACTTTGACAGACTCCCCCGGGTGTATTTTACACCCTATCTGATAGGACATAGATGAATTAGCAGAGTTCGACTCGGATATGATTTGTAGCACATCAGGTCAAGAGTCAAATGGTAGGACTGGGAGCCACATGTGACTGCAAAACAATTTTTATTGACCCATCACAGGGTTAGTGACATCCATCAAGTGGGGCACAGACAGCTACGTGGTATTTTATGGCTGTAGTGAGAATTCCACTGACTTTTTTAGACATTCTTCTTATCTGTCTCCATTTTTTTGCTGCCCTTTCCCCATTATCAAAATTCATTTATGATCAGATTGCTTGACTCAGAGGCATGGATCTTTTCAAAATATGTTAGAAAAAACAGGGGTCTTCAAACTAGTATTTCTTTTCTTGTTATACTGTTGGGCATGATGATAAAAAATGGCATGTATTTCTCTGACAAAAGTGCATCTTCTCTTGGCTACCTAAGATTTAAATATTCTTCAAAAGAAGACATAGACCAACAGGTCAAATTTTTATATTTAAAACATTTCAAGTAGCATTTTTTAAAAAAAAAAAAAGGGGGGGGGCTGTTTTAGAATTCAAAGTCCATTCAAATTTAAATGAACTTGTGTTGAATTTTAAGAAATATCAATTTGTCTTACACAAATTTGTTCGTTCTTTCTTTTCTTTCTTTCTTTCTTTCTTTCTTTCTTTCTTTCTTTCTTTCTTTCTTTCTTCCTTTCTTTCTTTTGCCAAAGAAACTTTAGAACTCACTAACAGATATATAGAGAGAATACCTAGCAAAGAAATAGAACACATTTTGTGGCTTTCTACATTGCTGTTTTACCTCCCTGTGCATAATTTCCCTAACAACTCAGAGCGATTACTCTGGTACATGTCTGAGTTCATGTATTTCTAGTTGTGCTCTACTTAGCTGCATGAGTTAATAAACCTTTACTAATTTGGGATCATGTTTCACGAATTCATTTAATAATGATTATTTCACTTATTGAATGTTAGTGAACTTAGGTTTGAACTAACTGTAGCATCTCAGCAAATAGTTGCTGACAGTCAATGTGTTGGGTTCTAGAAAAGATCAATCGCTTATGCAGAAACTGGAGATAAGAAAATGTAATGCTGCTAATTTGTGGGAAGTCTTCACAGGAACCTTACTCAGGGAACAATTTGATTGCACTACAGAGTTATTAAATCACATATATTAACTCTAACATCTCCTCTTTATTTTCATTTTTTTTGTACTGTGAAAACTACTTATTGGAAATTCAAGGCAAGATTCTGGCCACTCATTTCAATCAGGTATGTGAAGAAAATACAAACTATCCCTTATTCATTTTTTCTTTCCAGAAAATTTAACACTTTAATATTTTTTGTCTTTTAAAGGATAATATATATTACTATGACTCTTTCAGAATGAGTAATATAGGTTCATTTTTCATTATATCTTATAAATATAGATTAACCATGCATTATCATGTATATAAGACCTTATAAGTTCATAATATTAAAGACAAACCTAAACTAATAAATTCCCTAGAAGAAAAAAATCATTGAGACCATATTTTATGTATATATTTTATTTAAGTCTTTTCATTAAATGTATTTTGATCATATTCATTTCCCTAACCCAACTCCTCCAAGATTCTCCTGACTACCTACTGGCCCAAATTCATGAGTCTCTCTTTGTCTAATAAAAAACAAAAATTAAAATCACAATGAAAAAACATTAAGCAAAAAAAAAAACAAACCCAAAAACATGCAATATGCTATTTAAAATTGAGACAAATATGAAAGAACTGATTTGCTAAAACTCAGTTTGTACGGACTTTTAGCAAATTCATTCTTTCATATTTATTGAAATTTATGTTTTTTAGAAATTTTATTACAGAACTAGTACCTTTTGTCCTTTCCATCTTTTTAAAACTATGCTCTAACTACTGCTAAATGTAATTGATGAACAAACAAAACAATTGAGAAGTCAACTGATAGATTTTGACAATAGTCCAGGGAATTGAACAGGGTTTAAGCAAACACTCTACCGATAAGTTAGACCCATAGATATTCTCACATAGCCTTCATATTTTAGAGCACTAGCTATAAATACCACTTATCCTTCAGTAAACCACCTGCTTTTTCCTTTTTTTTTTCTTTTTTTTTTTTTGCTGAAGGAACAAAACATCTCCATGAGTATTTCAAGCAAAATGTAAGTGGCTGTGGTGAAAAATGGCTTTTCAAAGTGACTGTACTACTGTGATAGGGTTTATTGCCCGCAGCATATTATCATCAACAGTGTGTCTCCAATATATTAACTTAGTCCTTAAAATAATCCTTTGAGGTAATTATATCTATTTTTTTTCTTCTTTATGACCAAGGGTTAGGAAGAATGTAGCACGCCTTTCCTAAAGTCATGATATAACTGGCTCCCACTGCCTTAGGTGTTTGTCAGCTTGCTTTCAGTCAAGATAAATGAGCCTGTGCTCGCTTCCTTTCTGGTGCTTAAGCTTTCCGTGCTGTTAGCACGTCAAAGACTTGAATTTCCTTCAAATGACCACAAGGTGGCAGTGTCTCAAACTTTAAACACGCGTGTTAGCCGGCTGCGGTATGTTGGCAGTTGCCGGGGAGGTAAACTTGACAGTTGGGAGATATATCAACAAAGGAAAGCCTCATTAGGAATTTAAAGCCTATCCTGTATTTCTGGGCACATACTTTTTCTTTCTTCCTGAGAAAAGATTTTACTATGTAGCATAGGCTGGTCTAGAAGCGATGATCCTTTTGCCTCAGCCTTGAGTGCTGGGTGTGGAAACATAGGTGATTGTGCCTAGATTGCATTTTTCCTTTATAATCTACAAGGAAAAAAACTTACTTGAAGATACAGGCATGTATCATATTTTGAAATCTTTTATATAAATTGAAGGTGGTTTTAATGCAAATATCACTCTAGGACCTAAGATTTGCATGAATTTATGTGAAAACATTTGTCAGGGCACAACTATTTTTCAACACATATGCTCTGCTTTCAGGAGTCATACAGAAGTCATATGGTGACAGAAATAATGTTAGGAAGTCACAAGGCTGTTATGGAGATCTTAAAATTGAGTACTTCTTAACTGTAACTTTAAAATCATTATTGTAGAAATGATTGCTGTTTCTTCTATTCATGTGATCTTTTAATTTCATAATTATTGCTTTCATCACCTTATTAACTTTTTTGAGTTAGGAATATTTCTTTAGCCCAAATCATTAAAAGAACTTTCGTTAAAGAGGTATATTATAGACCTGATATTTCATATAGATAGAGAATGAGCCAGGGCTGGCATTTAAAACACCATATGCCTTTGATGTAATTTTAATTAGCTTTTGTACTCATGTGTCGAATTAAGACATTTCTAATAGTATTCAGATGATAACAAGGAAGACCTTTCTGAGAAGGACATACACAGATATATCCCTAAATTAATCATATACTTGAGGGCATAATAATTTGTTTCATCTCTGTAATTCAGAACTTCTACCTTGCTTTTAAAATTTCTCGGGAATCTCTTTCACAAACACATCCTAAGTCATTGTTCGCCATATTCATCCTTTGCTTGCCCTACAAAAGACTGCAAAGTACCACTATGAAGACTTAAAGATAATTCTGAATTTAGATTCCCTCCCTTAAGCACAAAGAAAATGCATTACAAGTGTTCCTTTAATACCTGCAGAACACTTTAGTCTACTTTTCTTGGTGTGATAAAATAGCCTAATAATCTGCAAAACATAGATCTCTCAATTCTACTGCTAGGCAACAGAAACAGAAGCGTAGTAGAAATGAATATTCAAATCAATGGAGAAAAGAGAATTGTTTTCTTGTCAAATGCGCATTTATGAAATAAATATTCTGTTGGTGTGTGAGCGTTAAACTCAAACATTATGTCCAAATGCTTTTTTATTTTTCATTGCTTTCTGTAATGCTGCCAATTTTCTGAGAACAAATTCATCTAATGAATTCAATTTGTTTTACATTTTATTCTCTTCAATTTATCTTTTGTATGAAATATTTTCTAACTTAATTTTATTGACATGGGTTGTCTTTTTCATAAACATATATATTTTTTCCTTTAATGCTTAGAATGTGCTACCCAGAATAGACTAAAGGGAACTATGAACTTTAACTCTGAACTTTTGCTGTCTTGGCAGGTACTGCTTAAGCATATATAAAAATGATGAATCTTCTTTAAAATTTAATGACAAGGTCTTTTGGATATCCATCTTATCATGGAAAGTAGTTTTTTTTCCCAGCTCTAGATAGAATCAGAAATTTTAGCTTGAAAATATTTGTTGCAAATTCTAATGTGAAATGAGGTAGTTCACATAATCACTAAATTATAATTTTCCTAGTAACATAAAATTTGCCGTTTTTCGTGCTTAGATCTGATGTATAGGAGGATTTCCCTCAGATATTCTAGCTGTCTTTCTCATATGGCTTTTATGAACAAAGGGTGCCGACACTATCATTAGAGAAAACAGAGAAATACTGTTCCCTAAGGTTTTCTGAGTGCATTATAGATTTAGGCAGAGTGCACAACCAGTAACATCATTGTAACTTGGTGCAATTTAATGCAAATTGGCAACCGATTGCTGTGAGTTTGTGAAAGAGTAGACAGTGGTCAGGGTCAGAGTCCAAAGAAAATAGTTGTCATCTAATAAAAACAAAATTTCCATTTTACAAGAAAAGAAAGTTGCAGAGATTGATACTGGTTACAGAAATGAATGCACATTACAGAATGGATGATGGATACTGGGATGGATGCTGGTTGGTTATAGAGATGGATGCTGGTTACAGCGATAGATACTGGCTACAGGAATGAATACTGGTTACACGGGTGCATGATGGTTACCTGGAAGGATGCTGGCTACAGAGATGGATACTGATTACAGAGGTGGATACTGGTTATAAGAATGGATGCTAGTCACAGAGACAGGTGACAGTGATGGTTGTACATCATTTGGGGCATGTATTTAGTGCTACTGGTTAATGATTAAAATAGTTCAAATGGTAAATATTATGTTTTCTGTTCTTAAAGAAAATTTAAAAGCAAAGGAAAGTCTACTTAACAAACCTAGAAAAGAAATTGAGGACTTCAACATGTTATTTCTATAGTCAATCATTGATTTGAATGTCAGTTTCATGGAGATGGTTATATCATTGGCTATATCATTCTCCTCTGCTTTCCTGAGATGATTACCCTAAGATGCATAACGGTAAATAAATTCATGACTTGCCTATTGGTACGTATGAATGTACTTTGAAATCCTGCACCAAGCTCAAGACAATTACTGCATCCCTCCCTCAGAAGTTTGTTCATGCTCACTTGTAATTTTTCTCTTCTCATGACTCACCTCCAACTCCAGCTCCCCAAGCAAACACTGGCTTACTTACCCATTAGGGATTATTGTATAGTTATTGATTTTCTACAAATGGATTTAAAGTCTATATTTTTACTTTAGCAGATATTGTGACTCATCGTAATTGTTTTGAGCTTCTTCAATATTATGTGTAATGGTTTAAATGAGAAGAGCACCCAGAGGCTCTTTATAGGATTATTTATTCCCTAGTGGGTGTACTGTTCCGGAACATTAGGAGGTGTGGCCTTTTTTGAGAATCATATACACTTATATGCAACTATACACATGTATGTGTCACATACAATAGTCCTTTCTGATCTTTGAAACTTCAGTCCTTAAAAATTATTTAATAGTTCAGTAAATAGACCTACATATATGTATATGTCTATTTTTTATGATTTGGAAAAAAGTTTTTGATTTTGATGAAGTCCAATTATCTTTATTTAAATAGAAGCATCATGTTTTTAGTGACATATTTAAAATTTGGCCTCGATCTGTAGATCAGTGCATAACCAGGCCTCATCAAAAAAGTTCTTCTAGTAGATGGTAGTTAACATCACAGACCCACAACTGACAATATGCAGAGAGTAAGAGATGTTAGAACACTTAACAATAAATTGAATATCTGTATTAAACCATCTCCCTTAAGAAAGTGAGGCAGAATGATTGTATAGTCCAGACGTGGTAGACGACTCAAAAGAAACAGATTTACCTGGCTGACACACTTATGAACGCAAAGAGATTATTGCAGCAGGCACAAAATAAGCAGAGGTTCACCCCAAACAAAATCCCAGCACCGAGAAGTGGAAACAAAGTCCCACCGTAACCATGAAGCTGTTTGCAATTGGTACCCTTTGGGGAAGGAAAAGTCAAAATTTTCCAATAGAGTTTCACCAGGTATATCAACCATACTACAGGCATTCGCCATGCCCAGTGGTAGCTGACCAACACAAACAGAGCTGTAGCCTGTGTGTCATCAATGTAACACTTATCAGAACACTTTCACATAAAATTAATCTCTTGTCATTTTCTAAGAATAGATCTATATCCGACCACTTGGAAATACTCTCTATGCCTGAATTTACTGATGATCAGTGCTGGTCAGACTGGTGTTCGCAAGCACACACTTGGCTCTTTAAACATTTCTCCACACCAAGCCAGAAGTCTCTCAGTTAGACACCTGTGCACATCACCCACGGCTGTAAATGTCTACCACGGGAGAGGCAAGTATGTTCTGTGTTACTGTTTAGTGTTGTGCATGACAATTCTGCTGTAAATCTGAAGCCTTCTTTTTTTTATTGAATAATCCTGGAAGCCAGGAACCCTGCATGCCCTTTTGCCTTCCAGAAAATCTGATCTCTGTGTTCAGTACTAAAAATATCAATGTGAGGTCAAATTGAAGTCTGTGGTAATGATCTGGTATTCATGTCCTAAAGAATATATCAAAAGAAAATAAACAAGGAATGCTAAGAGCACTCACTCTGAGTCCACTGTCTAGGAGTTTCTGACCTGACTGTGGGCGACAATTCTCTTTCTACCTGACCCTGTGGCCCCCTGTGCACGGGCAGTTTCTCCCACCTTTTCTGCTTTTCCCCATCCCTTTCTTTCGGACTGAACAATACAATTAATAAATGGCTACGTTGGTCATACTCCGGTTTTGACTATTGGTATTTTTCATCTATAGCCAGTTTTCATGTTTAATCTGCCCTTCATGATTAGGTCTGCCACATTTTGGATATTTATCTTTGCATTTTATTGTCAAAATGGCTTAAAATTTCCTATGATTGTGTTCACTATGTAAAGGACCAGAAAAAAGAGAATAAATTCTCAAACAAAGCCAACAAAGCCAATTTATTATAAGAATACAGTAGCTCTTGAAAAAAAATCAAAGAACCCGGAGAGAGAGAAATACCAAGCAATGGTAGATATCATTTTCCCAGAGAAAATCTAAAAAGAGAAAAAAAAGATGTGTGCCAGAAACACATTACTCAGAGGATATATCCCAGCTAAAATCAGAGATATTTTTAATATTGTGAATAGTTTACCATTTATTTGTTTTCCTTTTCTCAAACGTAGGCATTTTTCTTACATTTAGAGCTATGTGTTCCAAGGTCTCTCTTTCTGTGTAATGCCTGGCTGTGGGTATCTGTATTTGTTCATATCTTTTGTAGGAGAAAGCTTCTTTGATTATGCCTGAGCAAGGCACTCATCTATGAGTATAGCAGAATATCATTAGTAATCATTTTACCACTACCTTTTTCATTATTATTATTGTTATTATTTATTACAATCTATTTACTTTGTATCCCAGCTGTTGCCCTCCTCCTCATCTCCTCCTGGTCCTACCCTCCTCCTTCTTTCCCTCCTTTGTCCATCCCCTAATTCACTGATAGGGGAGGGACCAGCTGACCCTAGCCTATCAGGTGTCATCAGGACTGTCTGGATCCTTTCTCTGTGGTCTAGTAATGCCACCTTGCCAAGGAGAGGTGATCAAAAAGCAGGCAACGAAGTTCATGTCAGTGACTACTTTTTTTTAAAGATTTGTAGTATTTGGTTTTATTCTAGGTCTCTGTGCTATCTGGTTCTTGGTCACCCAGGCAGTGTCAGGTATGGATTCTATTTGGTGAAGTGAGCCTTAAATCAGATCAGACACTGCTTGGTTACTTCTGCAAGCTTTGTGCCACCATTGCTCTACAGGAACCACACCACTGGAAGAAGAGGCTGAAAGAATTTAAGACCCAAAGGAATGAAGGACACAAGAGCAAGGCCCTAAAACTCAACTGATCAGAGCTCAGGTGGACTTACAGAGATTGAAGCAGGAAGCACATGGCTTAAATGGGTCTCTACCAGGTCATCTGCATATAAATTATAGATTTCAGTTTAGTATTTTTATAAGGCTCCTCAGTGTGTGGGTCTTTGGTTTTTGTGCCTTCTCTTGGGACTCTTTTCCTTCTGTCAGTTTACCTTGTCAACTTCAATGCGACAGGGATATATATATATATATATATATATATATATATATATATATATATATATATTATATTTTACCTTGTTATGTTTTGTTGTTTTGCCCTAGAAGCCTGTTCTTTTCTAATGAGAGACAGGAAGGGAGTAGATCCAGATAGGAGAGGAGGTGGGGAAGAACTAGGAAAAGTAGAGGGAGGAGGAACTATAATTAGTTTATATTATGTGAGAAAATAATTTCAATAAAATGAAAAAAAAACAAAAATTCAAATCAAAACAAAAATGGATTATTTCCTCAAATAATATATCTTAATTACAGTTTCTACACCTTGTACTCCTCTCAGCTGCTCTGCACCTTGCTTTTCATCTGGATTCATTCCTTTTCTTTCATTAGAAAACATATGGGCTTATAAGTGATAATGATAAAAATAAAATAAAGTGATAAAACAAAAATGAACACATTGGAATTGGACAAAACAAACACACAGAAGGCCAAGAGCCCAAGAGAAGGCACAAGTAATAGAGACCTACTCATTCACACACCCGGGAACCCCATAAAAGCCCTAACCTGGAAGCCATAATATATAGCTAACCCCGTTCAGCCCATTGTAGGCCTGTGGGAGTGGCCTTAGTCTCTGTGTGGTCCTATGTGCTTTGAGAATCAGAAAGAATGAAAAAAAAAATAATCTCTTCTCCTTCATAAGCCTGAAGTTTCTGGATTCAGCTGCTTTCTGTTAGTAGAAAAATAGAGTGAGGAATTCTGAAACCCTAAGGGGAAAACTCAGAGATAGTTATTCATGGGTCACAGATGTGGACAACATGAAAGGACACTACACTCGTTTATTCACGTCTTGTCAGGGGTTCGGGCCTTTGTAGAATAAATGACTGGAGGCATAAAGTATCGGTGTTTATAGTCATAGAGAGCTGTTTATTAAGTGTTTGTCTGAGTAATGCTTGCACAGTAATGAACTTACAGGTCCATTTCTGTTTTGTAGCATCCTAAGCATGAGTTAAATTGGAGCTAACAAGAAAGCTTCTATATATTTCTCCCTTAATTCTTTATATCTAAAGCCACTTCAGACTAAGTATGATTGATGGTAATGTGTATAAAGTTTAAATATTTTTACTTTGACCAAACTTGACCTTTTTGTTTAGGGAAACTTTTAAGTGCGACTCTTTTCAATGTAATATAAAACTATCCTACTAAGGACAATTTTCTCTTGCCTAACACGGATTTAAAAGCATTGTTCTTTGGTGTAGGTTAAATATGTCATAAACCTCTGTCAATACAAGCATCCACTTTTTAATGCAAGTGTTTGTTATTTGCTTTCAAAAGGCTTACATGACATATATACTTATGTTCTAGTTCCAAACTGATATTTTCTGTCTAGCATTTTACAGCAATGAGTCAAAAAGGAATTTTGTGTCATATGGTGTATATGTGGTAGGAGTGGGAGGGTGTTCATGAGGGTTCATATGTATGAGCAGCCACACATGTGCATGTGTAGGCTCAGGTATCCAAGACAGAAGTCAAGCTCAGGTGTCATTACTTAAGTATCGTCCACTTGGTATTTGAGGCAGAGTCACTCACTGCAGCCTGGGACTCACGCAATAGACCAAGCTGGATGGCCATCTGCATCCCAGAGATCCCGCTTTCTGATGTCATAGCAGTAACGAATGTCGTGGCCGACGTTGGCTTCATAAATTCCAAGACTTGAAATAAGTCTCAGCATACGATCTTAAAGGAATCAGATGACTCATAAAGGCTGATGTCTATAGCACATTTATTTCACAGGCTTGATTATAAAGATTTTCACATTTCTTTGCGTTCCAGACATATTAAAATCTTACATATCAACTGGACTGTGAGCCATTCGCTACTTCACATCATTTCCAAGCACTGTCCTGACAAAGACACACCGCCAGGGCTAATGAATTTATATTTGCTATCTCCTTTCTTTGTGCATAGGTAGACCTTTGGAATACAGTAATGAACATACTCATTTTTTTCTTAGTTATATTTTATTATCCCAGCTGTATCCTGCTCCCTCATTCCCTCCCAATCCCACCCTCTCTCCCTCATCTCCTCCCTGCCCCTTTCCAAGTACACTGATAGGGGCCCTTTTCATACTCATTTTTTTTACTACTTTAATAACATATAGCAGAACATTGTACATTTTCTTTTAGAAAAACTGTTTTCCCAGGCTTTTGAAACTTTGTTTTTCTTTATTTTATTTATGGAATTCATTATTTATCATATGTTTAAAAGTTCTCAACAGTAAATTTTTTGTTTGTTTGTTATTAAGTTGGTTCTTTTGTAATTTCACACACAAATATAACACATTTTGGTTGTTTTTTTTAAATTAGTTAATTTATTTATTCACTTTAAATCCTGATACTAGTCCTCTCCTCCCTCTCCTCCTGGTCCCACCGTCCCTACCTCTTTCCCATCACTGCTCCTGTACTCTTCAGAAAAGAAGAGCTCCCCACCCCATCGACCCACCCCAGCACATCAAGTTGCATCAGGACTAAGTGCATCCTCTTCCTCTGTGGCCTGGTGAGGCAGCCCCACCAGAGGGAAGTTACTGAAAAGCAGACAACAGAGTCTATGTTAATGACAGCCTCCACTCCCCTTACTAGGGAACCCACATGGAGACTGAGCTGCTAATTGGGTACATCTGTGTAGGGGGCCTAGATCCAGTCCATACTTGCTCCTCAACTGGTGCTTCAGTCTCTGCAAGTCCCCCTGGGCCCTGGTTAGTTGGCTCTGTTGGTCTTCTTGCAGAGCTTCTGTCCCCTGAATATTTCCATCATGCTACCCACTCTTTTAGAAGACCCTCTGTGCTGTTCCCAATGTTTGGCCGTGAGTCTCAGCCTCTGTTTCTAACTGCTGCTAGGTGGAGCCTTTTCTAAAAAGTTTTCACCTCCTCTTTTAAACGTCTTTCTACCTGTGAAATATTACTTAGTATTAAAAACATTAATTAATATAGGTATTTGACAGCAAGAGGAATACTGACAGAACATTTTAACCTGAGAAGATGTTCTCAGGTTTTCAGATTTTTTTTTTTTTTTCAGGGAATCAGAGAATAGGTTTGCCTTAAAGTGTCAGTTTGTTCTAAAATGTGAAAGATCGCAGTGAAGGATGAGACTTGGATATTGTTAAAAATTTAAAAAATACAAAGGAAGGAAATTAAGTTGGCCTTTAGCTTATAATAACTAAATCAAAAGAGAAGCTAGGAAATGTGTGAAACTTGACATGTGCTCAGTTTGTTGAGCTCAGTTTTAGGTGCTATATTCTTTAAAAAAACTGGGAGAAAGGCCTCCTATAAAACTTACTGCTAAGTATTTATTCAGAAGTCAACTTTTTTCTCTTTAAAGTTGAGTATTTAAGTGCAATGTCGCACTAGAATCATGAAGTAGCTTTAGAATATTGGAAGAGATCACATGAGTCACCTCCATTCCTTTATCGCCAGCATGGATAACAAAGTCGGTGTCACTAGAATACCTCCCTTGCTTTGCACTGACTTAGGTTTAGTTCATTTCCAAAGTTTCTGGATGCAAAATAGACTTACTGCTTTACACTGCAACGATTGACTTCTGCTTTAGTTTTGGGTATTTTATAGCATTTTGATTAAATAGATAAACAGTATTAATCCAATTTTAATCGAATTTCATTTGCTAGCTCTTTGATGTTCCCAAAATTAATCTTAGAAATTAAAAACAAACCAAAATCAATTCAGTGTGTTTTTTTTTACACTTAAATACATCATTTTAGGTATTTTTTATTTTTTGAGAATTTCACTGATTTATACAATGAATATAATATTTACATACCGTTCCCTCTAATCCTCCCCAGATCTATCTCCCACAAGTCAACCTCCCAAATTTATGTCTTCTTAAACTCCATTAAGTGCTTTTACATGTACATGGATTTGGGACCAACTACTTGATTGATCCTGGACAACCCACCTTTGGCCACAACCCCTAATACAATGATTCCCAACTCTTAGCAGATGTCCATTGCTTTCAGCTTCTCCAAGTTGTACTTGGAAACAACCATATTTCACTTTTTAGTGGAAAGATGTGGGAAAAAAAATTGGTGGTGTGCCCCATATTTAATCATTAACTCAATACATTGAAATGCCTTTGAGTAAGAGAAATTAGCTTTTGAGGAGATTGTGTTGATAAAATAAGCACACTATTTTTCATAGTTCTTGTATTTGGAAAAGTTTGCTAGATTAACTGGACATACAGGAAGCATCCACAATTGTCCTACAGAATCCATAGAGGATTGGTTCCAGGACCATTGAGTTTACTCAAATCAAAGGAAACTTAAGCCCCTTATCTCCAGATTACATAAAATACTCAATATAATGGACGCGCTACGCCAACCTTTGTTATATTGTGGTTTTCAAGGAACAATGAGAGATGTCCTGTATATAATCAATACAATTGTTTTGTTGTTATTCATTCCACCATGGGGGCCTTTACTGAAGTAAGCCAGATACTGAGTCTGCTGAGGAGAAGAGTTTCAAGAAAAGCCCAAAAAAGAAGTGCTAGTGAGTTTATTTAGGTAATGACAGAGAGGGGAGAATAAGAAAGAATAAGGGTAAGAATGACAGTAAAAGAAAAAGAATAAGGTCAGCTGGTAGGAGAGGAGGGCTTTCCTTTTCTGAGGACTAGTGGAGGCTGATAGGCGGAAACGGGCAGGAAATCCTTATGAAAGAAGAGGAAATAGAAAGACCTTAAGAGTACAGGATCTCCACAAGGAGAACAACAGAGCCAAAAAAACCTGGGCCCAGGGGCCCTGCAGAGACCAATACTCCAACCAAGGACCATGCATGGAGAGAACCTAGACCCCCTGCTCAAAGGAAACCCAGTAGCTCCTCAGTTTCCAATTGGGTTCCCTAGTAAGGGGTACAGGGATTGTCTCTGAAATGAACTCAGTTGTAGGCTCCTTGATCACCTTCCCCTGGGGAGTTCAGCCTTATTAGGCCACAGAGGAAGATAAAACAGCCAGCCTTGAGTCCTGATAAGCTAGGGTCAGATTGAAAGGGAAGCTGTCCTCCCTATCAGGAGACTAGGGAAAGAGCATGGGAGGAGAAGAGGGAGGGTGGGTGGGATTGAGAGGAAATAAGGAAGGGGGCGGCAGTGAGTATACAAAGTGAACACAATTGTAATAAATAAATATATAAGTAAAGTAAAAAAATTTTTAAAAGGGATACGCTTCATATGTGGAACCAATCATAAAATCTTTTCCAAGAAAAAATAATTTGTATTTTGTTTGTAGAATTCTAGTCTCATAAATGGCAACAAGAGTTGTTTCTTAGCTGTCCAGGAAAAGCAGAGAGTTTTGTGAACTTGAAAAAGAAAGAAATTCATTACAATTTGCAGATGCTATAGGTGAAGTCTGATGAGAAGTGCTGAATTTGTAACCTTAAGAAAGAAGAGGGGATGATAGAGCATTCTAGAAAGATATTAAGATTCTGAAGAAGAACTTAATACAGTAGCTGATCCTCTAGATTTTTGGGTGGTTACAGAGCAAACCCGAGGAAGCAGCTGTCGTGGGCACTCTTGCTGTACCTAAGTAAACAATGAGGTCAAATGTAAAGAGCACGGTCTTTATGCTAACCATGAAGAAACTGTAGCAAATTTGTGATTATAGGGAATAGGGGTGGTTGATTTTTTGCGTAAAGTCCTCAGGCTAGATGAAGTTGTATGATAACTTATAAATTCTTGCACAGTTGAGAAGCAAAAAAAATCTGTCTAGTAGATTATTCTGTAGGACAGCAACTTGTTTTACATAAAAATCTAGCAATAATTATGGGTCCTGTCTCAGTATGTAAGTCACCCTGGTCTACCCTGTTGCTATGCTGTTTCTTATAATAAAGTAACTTTTCTCATTATAAATATATATTAAAGAAAATAAATATTCACTCTTTAGTAATATCATTTTACAGCTACTGGTAACACTAAAGTAAACATGATGTTGAGCTATTTCCTAGAAAAGAATAATTGATGATAATTATAGCATACTAATACTGTAGTAAAATGGCTGAGTTAACCATTTAGGTGATTTTCAGTGTAATTTATTAAGCAAAACCAGTTCTTATTTGTTCAAGCCCTTCTAAGTTCTCCCACTAGATTATGACCATTCAGCTGTGTCAAAGGCTTCTCACTGAGTCCATTTTGTGCTGAAGAAAGTCATACTTGAGAGCCCTGCTGAATATCACCCAATGAGCACCAACTATTTCTGCCAAATTAAGTAACTATCATTTAGCAATGAAAAAAAGAAGTTGGCATTATGAGGACTGGAGCTATAGAAATATAAAATATTTGACAATACTCCCTCGTAAAAACTGATCTGGAGTAAGTTATAAAAGAAGACAATAGATGCGAAGAAATCCTGGGAGTACAGGAGGAAGAATAAGCAAGAAGGAGTGTCTTGCTTTTCTATTGTCATGACAAAGCATCATAACCAAGGCAACTTAGAGAGGAAATCATTTAATGGGAGCTTAAAGTTTTCAGCGCATGAGTCTATGACCATCATTGGTGAGAAGGAGACTTGGCAGCAGACAGGCAGGTATGGTGTTTGAAGCAGTAGCTGAAAGCTTTCATCTGCTCAAGAAGCATAAAGCAAAAATTTCTAACTGGGAATGGTGTGGACTTTTGAAACACTAAAACCTGGCCCCTGTGACACACCTCCTCCATCAAGGCCACCACCTCCTAATCCTTCCCAAAGTGTTCCATCACATGGGAGTCAATCTCTCTAATAAATGAGTCTGCAGGGGTGATTCTCATTCAAACCACCATAAGAAGTTTTCAGGGTTCTGATGTATATTATTGGCTGTTTTTCGTAATCACAATATACATTAGGCATTCCTTAATATGTAATTTGAAAGTATATTAGTCCTTGTTTATATGAAGATAAAAGTGTTACAGCGCTAGTGACAACAAAGTATGCAGAATTTCAAGTTGGCAGAGCTGGCTTTGAGGAGGACTGTTAGAGCGTTATCTTGGAAACAAATTGATTAACAATGAAAAGTGGTTTTAGTTGAAAACCCTCTTCATATCTTTTTATGATATCTAGCGTTTTTCTAATTAAAGTCTGCGCAAAATGTTTCTTTTCTTGTCTCATCTATTCTTTTTTTTTAATTTTTATTAATTACACTTTATTCATTTTGTATCCCCCCATAAGCCCCTCCCTCCTCCCCTCCCGATCCCACCCTCCCTCCCCTTTCTGCATGCATGCCACTCCCCAAGTCCACTGATAGGGGAGGTTCTCCTCTCCTTTCTGATCTTAGTCTATTAGTTCTCATCAAAAGTGGATGCATTGTCCTCTACTGTGGCCTGGTAAGGCTGCTCCCCCCTCAGGGGGAGGTGATCAACGAGCAGGCCAATCAGATTATGTCAGAGGCAGTCCCTCTTCCCATTACTATGTAACCCACTTGGACACTGAACTGCCATGGGCTACACCTGTGCAGGGGTTCTAGGTTATCTCCATGAATAGTCCTTGGTTGGAGTATGAGTCTCTGGGAAGTTCCCTGTGTTCAAATTATCTTGTTCTGTTGCTCTCCTTGTGGAGTTCCCGTCCCCTCCAGCTCTTACTATTTCCCACTTCTTACATAAAATTCCATTCACTCTGCCCAACAGTTGGCCATCAGGCTCAGCATCTGCTTTGACAGTTTATACTGCAGAGGCTTTTAGAGGCCCTCTGTAGCAGGTTCCGAGGTTGTTTCCTATTTTCTTTTTCTTCTGATGTCCATCCTCTTTGCCCTTCAGGATGGGGATTGAACATTTTAGTTAGGGTCCTCTCTTTTGCTTAGTTTGTTTAGATGTACAGATTTTAGTGGGTTTATTCTATGTTGTATGTTTATATGAGTGAGTATATACCATGCGTGTCTTTTTGCTTCTGGGACAACTCACTCAGGATGATCCTTTCCAGGTCCCACCATTTACCTGCTAATTTCATGATTTCTTTATTTTTCATTGCTGAGTAATACTCCATTGTATAGATGTACCACAGTTTCTGCATCCATTCTTCAGTTGAGGGGCATCTGGGCTGTTTCCAGCTTCTGGCTATTACAAATAAAGCTGCTACAAACATGGTTGAGCAAATGTCCTTTTTGTGTACTTGAGCCTCTTTTGGATATATGCCTAGGAGTGGTATGGCTGGATCTTGAGGAAGCACTATTCCTAATTGTCTGAGAAAGCGCCAGATTGATTTTCAGAGTGGTTGTACAAGTTTACATTCCCACCAACAGTGGAGGAGGGTTCCCCTTTCTCCACAACCTCTCCAGCATTTGTTGTCCCTTGAGTTTTTGATCTTGGCCATTCTGATGGGTGTAAGGTGAAATCTCAGGGTTGTTTTGATTTGCATTTCCCTAATGGCTAATGAGGTTGAGCATTTCTTTAAGTGCTTCTCTGCCATTCAATATTCCTCTACAGAGAATTCTCTGTTTAGCTCTGTTCCCCATTTTTTAAGTGGATTACTTGGTTTGCTGCTTTTCAGCTTCTTTAGTTCTTTATATATACTGGATATGAGTCCTCTGTCAGATAAAGGGTTGGTGATGACTCTTTCCCAATCTGTAGGCAGTTGCTTTGTTTTGATGACGGTGTCCTTTGCTTTACAGAAGCTTTTCAATTTCATGAGGTCCCATTTATTGATTGTTGCTCTTAGAGCCTGTGCTGTTGGTGTTCTGTTCAGGAAGTTTTCTCCTGTACCAATGAGTTCTAGGGTATTCCCCACTTTTTTTTTTTCTAGCCGATTTAATGTGTCTGGTTTTATGTTGAGGTCTTTGATCCACTTGGACTTCAGTTTTGTGCAGGGTGATAAGTATGGATCTATTTTCATTTTTCTACATGTACACATCCAGTTGGACCAGCACCATTTGTTGAAGATGCTATCTTTTTTCCATTGTATGGTTTTGGCATCTTTGTCAAAAATCAGGTGTCCATAAGTGTGTGGGTTTATTTCTGGGTCTTCTGTTCGATTCCATTGATCCACCATTCTGTTTCTATGCCAGTACCATGCAGTTTTTATAACTGTTGCTCTATAGTACAGTTTGAGATCAGGGATGCAGATACCTCCAGAAGATCTTTTATTGTAGAGGATTGTTTTAGCAATTCTCGGTTTCTTGTTATTCCATACAAAGTTGAGAATTTTTCTTTCCAGGTCTCTAAAGAATTGTGTTGGCAATTTGATGGGAATTGCATTAAATCTATTCTTTGTAGTGGGATAAAAGAGTAAGAGAATTGAGATAACATAGTGATTTTTAGATTCCTAGTTGTGCTGATAATAGAGGAAACATCGTGAGGATCTGTGGTTCATTCCTATCATTTCCCCTGTGCACAACTTCAAACACTTCGCTAGCAAGGTGGAGAGTGCCGCTGTGCATGATGACATTCTTTTTACTGAAGTAAGAGATCTTGTGGAAGAGTTAACCTCACTTCATTGTGCATCTCTGGATGCCTTGTGTATTCTTCCGATATGACATTTGGAAACATGAGTATCTCGTATAGTTTTCTGAGACATCTTTAGAAAAATTGAAATAGCAAAAACAAAATCAGTGTTTAAATATGCATCTATAGAAAATCAAGATATAAAGGCACATAGTTTGCCCTCTTAAGGTTTGAATTTGGAAGTTGAGTAGCAGTCATTGTTATGAATGTGCATTTCACATTCTAGACTAAACGTAATTATTATAGTCTATGATGCATTTGTTCCAAAACTTCCACATGCCATTAATAGGAATTAATATATTCTTAGAAAAGACTTTTCTTTTTTCTTAAAGGAATGCATGTTTCAGGGTGTGGAATGGCTCAATGTTTGTATAGCATGTACTAGGCCTTAGGATCAGTCTCTAGACCAATAATATGTAATTAGATATTATATTTTTCCTATTTTACTTAGTAACACTGTATAAGTCAAATATGCTTAACAGTGTTTGCATAGATTTCAGCCTTTGAACTTTTGCATGAAACAAAAGCCACAAATAGTAGAGGATGTAATTATAATTCTGAAATGCTTTGATATAGTTAAAGGTCAAACTTTTGTTTTATTTGACTTTTCAATGGTGGGGTTTAAATCTACAGTTAGACACAGGCTAGTCAAGTACTCTAACACTGAGCTACATTCTCAACCTATATTAAATATGTAAAGCATGTAAAAAATTTTGGAAATTAATTCAAATAAGTTTGGAGAAATAAGATTTTTTATGAAAAACTTGGTAGTGCAATCTGACTTAATGTTTTTAGAATTATTCCCTATAAATGATAAGCATTATACAAATAAAATAATAAAACAGGGGTATTGTCTTTTTAAAATGTGTGGAGACTGCTTTTACCATAATTTTAAAAATTATTTAGCAAATTGTAGGAGGAAACTCTGATATGATAGAGAAATTTTACTAACTCAATGTAGAAGAATTGTTTAAAAATTCAGGCCAATACCTTTAAACAAAACACATTGCCCCCAAATTAAGGAGCAATACCCTCTAATAACATTCTTTATTAAATTTAAGTTTGTCTTGAACTGAAACATTTGCAATGGAAAGTTTGGGTAGCCATTATTCTCTTGAGCATTCACAGCAGGGTGAATGCTGTTCTAATACTGACAGGGAGTCACAGAAATATATCATGGTTCTTTTCAACATCTGGTTTTTATCCTCAGAAAATTGGAGCATATTTATTTCAGGTTGCGTGTCAATGAAAATTGAGTAGATAAGTCTAAATAGATTCTGTCTTAAAAAATAGCCACCAAACCAATTCTAATTCAGAAGGACAAACAAAATTTCTCAAGAAAGCCTTGTTTCATTTTAACACTTTGCCAGGCCCAGGCTGGCTCAATCATGGTCTTAAAGACTGCCTCTTAGGTAGGAGCTTTTCAAACCCCATGGCTCTGCAGTGAGCTGGGCAGACTCTGTCCTCACAGATTCTGTCAGCTTTGTGACTCTCTGAAAAACTATTGTAAGAAGCCTACTTGAGGCCATTGTGTTGCACTTGGAAAAAAATTCAGAGCAGAAGAGTGACCATAGAGAGCATTGCTATGAAAGCAATGAAAGCAAAATGAGCCATTTAATTATACCTGAGATAACAACATAACTAACATCAGTGTAGACAACTAGGACATACCAAAGCCATGGGGACACTTTGATGAACTGAGGCATTGGAATGTTATGTCTACAGAGGAGAATTTACCAAGGTATATTTATGTTCCACAGCAGGACATACGCTCAATAAAAGAGCTAAGAAGACTCAGAGCTTTGATCTTTGGCTGACAATTTTGGCTGAGTGAGATGGGCGGATTTGTGAAATTATTAAGTGAAATGTTGGACAAAGCTATTCTGCAAATACCGGCTGAAGTTTTTCCTCCTTTCCTTTTTGAGGAATCTCTGACCATTGCACCACATTTCTGTTAGAATACTAGTTTCCATAAGCTAAAGTAATTGTGACTTTGTGTCACACAAAGCTTACAATATCTACCAAAACTGTGTAGAACAACCATTTAAGCAAATAAACAACTCCCTATATCAAGAAAGCAAAATATACCTAACGAGAGTGAATCTAATTTCAAGGATTATCGTAGCATCATTCTCAATTGCACACGAAGATCAAAATTAACAGGTGACCAAAAAGAAGCACAGACATTGGGGTTGCTAAGAACTTTGTATTCATATTTTTAAATTTTATTTATGTATTTATTTATTACAGTTTATTCACTTTGTATCACCACAGCAGCCCCCTCCCTTGTCTCCTTTCAGTCCCACCTACCCTCCCTCTTCTCCCCCTATGTTCTTTCCCTAGTCCCCTGATAGGGGAGGGCCTCCTATCTGACCCTAGCTTATCAGGTCTCATCAGGACTGGATGCATTGTCTTCCTCTGTGGCCTGGCAAGGCTGCACCCTTCGAAGTGAGCCTGCCACTGAGTTCATGTCAGAGACAGCCCCTGTACTCCTTACTAGTGAACCCACTTGGAAACTGAGCAGCCACTGGGTTTCCTTTGAACAGGGGGTCTATGTTCTCTCTATGTATGGTCCTTGGCTGGACTATTGGTCTCTGCAGGGTCCCCTGGGCCCAGGGTTTTTGGCTCTGTTGTTCTCCTTGTGGAGTTCCTGTACTCTTAAGGTCTTTCTGTCTCCCTCTTCTTTCATAAGGATTCTGGCACTCTGACCAAAGTTTGGCTATGAGTCTCAGTGTCTCCTTTGATACCCTTGTAGGCAGAGTCTTTCAAAGGTCCTCTGTGGATTGTTCCTCTCCTGTTCTTTGTCTTTTCCTACGTCAAATATCTATACTGTTTGCCTTTCTGAATGAGAATTGAGCATCTTCCCTAGGGTCCTCCTTGTTTGTTCAGTTTCTTTAGGGCTATAGATTGTAGCATGTTTATCCTATATTATAAGGCTAATATCCACTTACAAGTGAGCATATATCATATGTGTCTTTCTGCTTTTGTGAAACCTCCCTCAGGATGATCTTTTCTAGTTCCCACTACTTGTCTACAAATTTCATGATTTCCTTGTTTTTAATTACTGAGTAGTATTCCATTGTGTAAATGTACCACAATTTCTGTATCCATTCCTCCGTTGAGGGACATCTAGGTTGTTTCCAGATTCTGGCATTTATGAACAGAGCTGCAATGAACATGGTTGAGCAAATGTCCTTATTGAATGGTGGTGCATCTTTTGGGTATAAGCCTAAACAATGGCCTACAGACTGGGAAAATATATTCACCCACTCTACATCTGACAGAGAGCTAATATTCAGAATACATAAAGAACTCAAGAAGTCAAACACCAACAAACCAACTAATCCATATAAAAATGGGGTACAGAACTAAACAGAGAATTCCCAAGAGAGGAATATTGAATGACAGAGAAACACTTAAAGAAATGCTCAACATCCTTAGATGGTTAAGACCAAAAACTAAAGAGATGAAGTATGCTGGAGAGGATGTAGAGAAAGGGAAACCCTCCTCCATTGCTGGTGGTAATGTAAACTTGTACAACCACTTTAGAATTTAATCTGGCACTTCCTCAAAAAATTAGGAATAGTACTACCTAAGATCCATCTATACCACTCCGAGGCAAATACTCAATCAACCTTTTAAAATGTATTTAAATTTAAATAAATGTATTTAATCCACCATGAGGTGGATTAAAGGAAACTGGAATAACAGTGAATGCCACAGAAAATATCAGTGCAGAGGTACAAATGAGAAAAAAATCAAATAAAGATTCTGGAGTTAGAAAATGAAATAAGCAAAATGAGAATTTTATTAGAGAGTTAACAGATTTGAGCAACAGAGGAAAAAAAAAAGAATCCATCAATGGAATTGTGTTTCATCTAATTGAGTTTTTGTCCAAAGATGCCCCACAGAAACCCCAAATTATCCTAGGCTCTTGC
Source organism: Psammomys obesus (assembly GCF_907164565.1). Taxonomy (NCBI): domain Eukaryota; kingdom Metazoa; phylum Chordata; class Mammalia; order Rodentia; family Muridae; genus Psammomys; species Psammomys obesus. Next base: position 5,716,635 of record NW_026591450.1, on the reverse strand, counting down.
CAAAACTCAAGGTTGTTTTCCACCCACTGGAGACAAGACACCATTGTTGATGAAACACCTACACAACTCATTAAACATGGAGAAGTCAAGCTGATACCTACACAGAGCCTTCACCATATTGTTATCATGTTTAGTATGGAAAGATATTCTGCATGCTACCAAAGGAGAAACAAAAATAACAATCATCCCATAAAACTTTTATCTACAGGCAACTAGTGCCTTGGTGGCCCAAAGCCTGTGGAAGTAAACAATCGTTATCTGGTTTGTCTTAAGGCCTGTTCCATGAGATGGAACCTGCCATATCTCAACCTGCTTGGTAACCAGAACCTGGGGCCAGATTAAAAAAAAAAAAGTATCTAGAGTAAAACCAAATACTACTGTCATATTAAAAGAATGCAGCAATAAAATGACTACTAATGCCATCTTGCTGATCTCATAGATCAATGTCGTATTCAGCCATTATCAAAGAAGCTTCCTTCTGCAGCAGATGAGAACAAATACAGGGAAGTACAGCCAGACATTATGCAGAGAGTACAGGACCTTGGAACACTCAGTCCTAAATGGAATGACTCCATCAAATCCTTCCCCTCAGGGCTCGAGGAATACTGTGGAAGAAGAGAATATTGTAAAAGCCAGAGGGGATAGAGGACACCAGAAGAATAAGGCCATATAAATCAACAGTATTGATGCACATATGAACTCAAAGAGAATAAAGCATAATGTACAGAGTCCGCATGTGTCTGTAACACATGAGTTCCTACAGCTGAAAGGGAAAGTAAACACACACGCCCATCCTTAACTCAGAAGTGATCTCCAATTAATAACCACCTGTAAATGAATGTAAGGAAACAAACAACACTTACGGGTACACTGTCTGTTCACCAATACATGAACAACACAAAACAAACTCAACAGCATCATTGGAGGTTCCTTGTCTTTTTATAAATTTTTTATTCATTATTAATTTTAGTGTTGATATAATGTTCCTTTGGAATGTATACACTTTACCTTTGTTCGTTCAAATGTTGATTTCTCCCCGCCACTCCCTGGTTTCAGTCTGGAAATTGCATTGTGATACTTATTCTAAGCATCACTTGTCTCAACTTCATGTAAACATGCCAAAATAAAGCAACTAGCCACAATTTTGAGCAATGAAAAGGGAGCAGGAAGAGAGAGAGGAGCCAGAGGACAGGAAGGTGGGAGGCAGAGGGGAAGAGAGCTAGGAGAACAGAGGCAAGAGGAAAGGTCTTGGAATGACATGGAGAGATGGACTGGACCTAATATATCACAAAAAGCAAGTATAATGTGGGAAATCTAAATGTTAGGAAACTATGAGGACTTGGAGGTTTAGGATGGAGTAACTATTGTTATTAAAAGAAACGTGAGGCTGGTCAACTGATCTTCTATGCAAGAGGTTTATTAAGTGGGTATGGAGAGAAGGGGGAAACAGGACATGATGAGAGAGAGAGAGAAAAGAGAAGGGCTGCCCAGAGAGAGAGAGAGAGAGAGAGAGAGAGAGAGAGAGAGAGAGAGAATAAGAGAGACCACGTGTCAAGGTCATCCCTTTAAGGGGCAAGGTAACCAAGTCTTCCAGGTGTGGCTACCTGGCCGGTGACATGATGACATCATAAGTTGCTGGGTAACCCAGGAGCAGGTTGTGTTCCAAAATACTAACGTTCCTGCTTTTTTCTAGAATTAAAAAATGGGGAGCTTGGGATGCTTTTTATAAGGTAAGTTAAAGTATATAAATTTAGGCTCATTGGAAGCAGGCTCTTGGTTGTCATGCAAGGGGTTGAGAGAGAGAGAATTATAACAACAAAATGGTCAGATTGCAAGGTCAAGAGTAAGGGAAGCCTCTGTCCTGGAAAATTTAGGGTAGAGGGTTGTCAATAGAGAGTTGCCAGCCATGCAAGGCAGCAGGTAGGGACTAGGGAACGCTGGGAGAACCTGGAGCTGCTTGTCCTGGTCCTGAAGCACACCATTTCAGCCTTTTGTTAACAACAAGTGAATAACGGGCATAGATTCTCTTCTGGCTACTTCCTGCTGACACTGGGGATGCCGTAGGGAGGTCAAAAGGCTGAAATGTTGGCCAAGTCCAGGAAGAATAGGCTGTTTTGATGCTTTCAAGGGTCTGTGAGAACATACGTGGCTGGGAGAGAAGGTGCAGGTCCAGCTTGTTGGAAGTCTGTGAGGTCAGAGTTTCCCAACTGTGTTAATTTTTTTTTTAAATCTTTTATTTATTTTTTATTAATTACACTTTATTCATTTTGTATCCCCCCATAAGCCCCTCCCTCCTCCCCTGCCAATCAATCTGGCGCTTTCTCAGACAACTAGGAATAGCGCTTCCTCAAGATCCAGCCATACCACTCCTAGGCATATACCCAAAAGAGGCGCAAGTACACAACAAGGACATTTGTTCAACCATGTTTGTAGCAGCTTTATTTGTAATAGCCAGAAGCTGGAAACAACCCAGATGCCCCTCAACTGAAGAATGGATGCAGAAACTGTGGTACATCTATACAATGGAGTATTACTCAGCAATGAAAAATAAGGAAATCATGAAATTTGCAGGTAAATGGTGGGACCTGGAAAGGATCATCCTGAGTGAGTTGACCCAGAAGCAAAAAGACACTCACGGTATATACTCACTCATATAAACATACAATATAGAATAAACCCACTAAAAGCTGTACATCTAAACAAACTAAGCAAAAGAGAGGACCCTAACTAAAATGTTCAATCCCCATCCTGAAAGGCAAAGAGGATGTACATCAGAAGAAAACGAAAATAGGAACCAACTGTGTTATTAACAAAAGGCTGAAATGGTGTGCTTCAGGACCAGGACAAGCAGCTCCAGGTTCTCCCAGCATTCCCTTCCCCAGTCCCTACCTGCAGAGGCTTCCCTTACTCTTGACCTTATAAAAAGCAGCCCAAGCTCCCCATTTTTTAAATTCTAGAAAAAAGCAGGAATGTTAGTATTTTGGAACACAACCTGCTCCTGGGTTACCCAGCAACTTATGATGTCATCATGTATCACTGGCCAGGTGGCCACACCTGGAAGGCGTGGTTACCTTGCTCCTTAAAGGGGCGACTCCGACAGGTGGTCTCTCTTACTCTCTCTCTCCTGTTCTCTCTCGGGGTGCCCCCTTTTTCTTTCTTTCTCTCTCCCCACCATGCTCTGTTCTCCCACTCCCTCCATACCCAGTTAATAAACCTCTGGCATAGAAGATCGGTTGACCGAGCCTCATCTTTCTTTTAATAATAACAACTATTGCCCAGCATTGTGTTCTACGTTAATTAAATAAATCCCAGTCTCTATGTGGTGATTTGGGTATACAGCTGGTTTAGGACTAACAGCAGCATTAATAAAAGTAAACCAATAGTAATTATTAATTGTCACCTACAACATTTCAGTTTATTCACATTGTATCTCAGCTGTGGCCCGCTCTGTCCTCTCCTCCCAATCCCACTCACCCTTCCTCTTCTCCAATTATGCCCCTCCCCTAGTCCACTGATAGGGGAGGACCACTTCCCCTCCTATCTGACCCTAGCCTATCAGGTCTCAGGAGGACTGGCTGCATTGTCTTCCTCTGTGGCCTGGCAAGGCAGCACCTCCCAGGCGGAAGTGATCAAAGAGTATGCCGCTGAGTTCATGTCAGAGAAAAATCCCTGCTCCCCTTATTAGGGAACCCACTTGGAGACAGAGTATATGGGCTACATCTGAGCAGTTTTAGGTCCTCTCCATGTATGGTCCTAGGTTGGGGTATCAGTCTCTGCAGGGTCTCCAGGGCCCAGGGATTTTTGGGGCTCTGTTCCTTTCCTTTTGGAGCTCCTGTCCCCTCCAGGTCTTTTTCTCTCTCTCTTCTTTCATAAAATTCCATGCACTCTGCCTAAAGGTTGGCTATGAATCTCAGCCTCTGTTTCTATACCTGATCAGTAGAGTCTTTCAGAGGCCCTCTGCGGTAGGCTCCTGTCCTGTTCCTTATCTTCTCCTGCTTCTGATGTCTATCACATTTGCCCAAGGATATATATATATATCCTTGCAGATTCTTTGTGTATATACTGTGGCTCTAGTTTAGTGTTTTCATGGAATTTCTAAGTATGTGAATAAATGGGTCTCTATGACTATATCTGTTTCATAAGCCTTTTCTTTGGCACTCTTCCTTAAGTTTGTCCTATTCTGATATATTAGTTTTTGTTTTATCTTATTGTTTTATGTTTTATTACTGTCCCTTAGAAGCCTGTTTGCTTTTTAATGAGGGACACTGAGCAAGTAGAGGAGAGCTGGGGAGGAACTGGGAGAAGGTAGGGGGGCAGTAATCAGGCTATATTATGTGAGAATAAAAGCTATTTTCAATAAATGAGAAAAATTTTAAAATAAGTCGAATAATTAACAATAATTACTGAGAGTTGTAAAGTGATAGAGAGGGAGGAGAGTGGGAAGTTAGACAATGGGCACCAGATAAACAGAGAGAAGCAGTGAGTTCTAGGGATGCAAGGTAAGAACAGTGCAGTTCACGGCCCATTATTTTTTTTATGAATTTGTAAAAGAGAACTTTGTAAGAAGTGACTTTGTTGACTTCACATATAAGCTAATTAGGAGGACACATAAATGTTAGTAATCAACCTGATTTGATTAGTGCATATAACATATACATATATTGAAATATAACCATGCCTTATAAATATGGACCATTATATTAATTGCAATTTTAAGGAGAAGGCAATGTTAATTACTCTAATTTGATAATGATACACTGTGTGTACCCGTGTATTAGTACATTATACCCCACAAATCTGTCTGACTGAATATTTTTAAAACAGGCCAGAACTCTCTTCTACCATTTCCTTTATCTATCCTGTTTTCCTTTCTGAATGAAAATTAAGCATCTTTCCTAGGGTCCTCCTTGTTGTTTAACTTCTTTAGGTCTGTAGATTTTAGTATGTTTATCTTATGTAATATGGCTAATATCCACTTATAAGTGAGTATATCCTATGCGTGTCTCTCTGCTTCTGGGTTACCTCACTCAGGATGATCTTTTCTAGTTCCATCTATTTGCCCTGCAAATTTTGTGATTTCCTTATTTTTAATAGCTGAATAGTATTACATTGTGTAAATGTACCACAAGTTTTGTATCCATTCTTTGGCTGAGGGAAAACTCCCACCAGCAGGGCATTGAAGCAGATGCAGAGACCTGCAGCCAAACTTTGGACAGAGAGCAGGGAGTCCTATGGAAGAAGAGTATATAAAAGGACCCGGAAGGGACAGGAGCCACAGAAGGAGACCAAGAAAGCAACAAACAAACAAATAAACAAACAACAACAACAACAGCAAAACAACAGGGCCTAGGGGGGAGCTACAGAAACTGATGCATCAACCTAAAACATACATGGAGAGGACCTAGAACCCCTGCTCAGATGTAGCTCATAGACAGCTCAGTTTCCATTTGGGTTCCCTAGTAAGAGGAAAAGAGACAGTCTTCGACATGCACTGCTCTTTAATCATTGGGGCAGCCTAGCCAGCCCACAGGGGAAGAGGATCCAGGCAGTCCTCATAGGATCTGATAGGCTAGGGTCATACAGTAAGGGAGGAGGACTTCCCCTATCAGCAGACTAAGGAAGAGGGATAGAGGAGCAAGATGGAGGAAGATTGGGACCTGGAAGAGATGAGGGAGGGGGCTACAACTGGGATACAAAATGGATAAATTGTTTATAATAATAATAATAATGGTAATAATAATAATAAATAGCAATAATAAAATAATCTGGAAAAAAACAGACCAGAACTGGTCATCTTTTCTAAGCTTTTTAGAAAGTGGCTGACTCTAGGCTCTTGTTACAGCATCTGTCATTAAAATAACTACTCCTCATATGGGCAAAGTCCTGATTTATTACTTGTCTGCCTTTGCACTGCAAAAGAAAGATGATCTTCATCTGTGACGCACAGGAAATACATTTAGGTAGATACTGGAAAGTGGGGTCAGCACATCTAGATGTGGGCCCCGGTTTACTGAACATAGAGGATTTTATGTTTCACAGTTTACGATGGCGAAACAAGGATTGTAACTGTCACATATAGATCACAGGTTGCTTTGAGGTATGAAAATGTTCTATGAAAGACAAGAATAAGCAACTTTGAATTACCTTGATTGTATCACAGCAGCCAGGCTAGCACATCTATTAGTCAGATATTGTGAAACAATAAATAAATGCCCTCAGTCAGTGCAGGTGCGTATTAATGTAGGATGCCAAATCTATACAAAGTTGCACTTTAAACATTCCTGATGAATGCTGTCATTCATTGTCATGAAGTGAAATAGAGAAGAGATGTGTCTGTCTGAATATTTAAAAAATTACTTTCTTCTTATTACTCATTTTACACTCTACTGGATATATACACACATTCCTTTTAGATACTCAGATTTGAGAATGAGCACCCCATTTCCAACAAGCCATGGCTCAGATGATCAATTACAGGTATTAAAAATGTAATCCAGTCTTTTCCCCATGAGTCATCAGAAATTATATTCTTGTAATTTGGAAAAATATTTGACTTCAGTCAGATATGAGCTAAACCATTTTTCCAACACCAGTTGAAGAGTTTTGATTTCCCAGTTCCCATTTCTGACATACTCATGACCAATACAATGAGTCCATCGAATACAGATTATGCTACAGATATTAGCTTAAGTATGTACAAATAACCACTGACAATTATCTTTGTTACTACTTCTTGCAATATACATTATGTGTCAACTATATACAAAAATATAGTCCAGGAAAGAAGTTGTACCTATAAGATCAAACCTGAATCTACAGTTTTAGACTTCTTAGAATTAGCAAGTATATTTTTAGTGCTCGTACGGCAGCTTTAACAAATGCATTCTATAAATAGGAAAACTGAGTCCTGATTATTTAGACTTGTGCTGCAGTGTCTGAATTTCTCAAAACATATGGTGATTCTCAAAATGATCCCTTTCTCACCTACTGTTAGAAATTTCTTGCCTGCCAATTTCAGCACCTCTTCAGTGGTGTAAAAACCAATTAGCAAGATATCAATGGGTTTTCTCTTTCAAAATAACAAGTTTAGATACTACACAGCATTTGCATAGTCAGCCCTAAGAAAATGAATGATCTTTAATGTGTCCCTATAAATGCAGGCTTATGCATGTGTTTCTATGACTACCCTAAATCAGATCAAAGAAACATGAGCACAATAGTGACCTGTACGTAGCTTTGTCGGATGGTGTGGTACTCACAGGACAAGGCGTAAAACACATGTCAGTCTTTTCACATAGACTAGGTTCCCTCTTTAGTCTTCCCTGTGGTGTGTTAGTCAAACAACAGTCCTTTAAACATAGAAAATCCAGAAAAAAAAAAAAAAACAAAACAGTGCTCTAAAAACGTACAACAAAATAGCTCCATATTATCAAACTGTTGCTTTTGTCTTGATTTTGTTTCAATTATACTAAAAGATCCAGCCATTTAACATATATTAACTTATACACGCCACCTGAAAGTATGGTATTTCGTAACAGACTTGGGAAGTTACTTTGACTTCAAACAGATCTGACATACCACAATATTACAACTTCAGTAAGGGATTTAAGTTCAGCATCCGATTCTGGGAAATACAACTTTTGAGGACTGACAAACATCGATCTCTGTCTTTAAAAATGGTTCATACTTATGCTCAGTTGCCACCATTTTTTGACATCTTTTTTTTTCTTGTCACCACAGAATCCACCAGACTATCATATATTCTATATCTTGGTAAAGCAGCTTATATTTTAAAGAGAACATGGGCTAAATTAAATACCAGCATGGAAATTTAGTGTCAATTATTCAACATAATTGAGCCTTTGCTCCCTCATCTTAGGAGTAGGATCACAGTGCATATTTCATAGTATTTTGTGAAAATTAAGTGCCAAACTTTTATATAAGAAACATTGTGATGTTTTTCATGTAAAAACAAACAAACAAACAAACAAACCTTCAGTTGATCTGTTTTTGTAGCTTGATAGTAGAGGTTTTGAGTAGGGTGCACAAGGGCTGAAATTTGCTCCCAGCATAGACGCTAAGGGTGGAGGTAGGGAAGAGAGAAAACAAGCAGCATTCAGTCAGTTATTCAGCCTTGCTGCTGCTGCTGCTGACATTGTGTATTTATGCATGTGGGTTTTAGGAAGAAGTTAGAAAAATATATTTAGAGTATGAAATTTAAGAGTAAAGATGGGATGAAAGGAAAGGCAAATGAGAAAGAAGAGAAAAAATGATATGTAAGGCTTCATAGATGGAGTAGGTGAGGCTCACAATGTACATGTGTGCTCTTTTATAGCTGTCATATTAAATAGATTTAATTTTGAAGAGACTTAATTCGAGAATGTAAAATATTGCAGAAATAATTAGAATATCGATAACATGCTGAAATGCTGAGAAACATTTTGAATATGCTGATTTTTTTACTTTTTTATTAAATTTTTATTTTTTACATTAATTACATTTTATTCACTTTGCATCCCAGCTGTAGCCCCCTCTCTCATTCTCTCCAATCCCATCCTCCCTCACTCATCTCCTCCCATGCTCCTCTCTAAGTCCACCAATAGGGGAGGTCATCCTCCCCTTCCATCCTAGCTTATCAGGTCTCATCAGGACTGGCTGCAATGTCCTCTTCTGTGTCCTGGCAAGGCTGCTCCTCTCTCAGTGGGAGATGGTCAAAGAGCCAGCCACTGAGTTCATGTCAGAGACAGTCCCTGTTCCCTTTACTAAAAATACCCACTTGGTTGCTGAACTGCCATGGGCTATGTCTGAGCAAGGGTTCTAGGTTATATCCATGCATGGTCCTGGGTTGGAGAATCAGTCTCAGAAAAGACCCCTGGGCCCAGATTACTTTTTATTATAGTTTATTCACTTTGTATCCCAGCTGTAGTCCCTCCTTCATCTTCTCCCAGTTCCACCCATTCTCCCTCTTCTCCCCCAGTTCACTGATAGGGGACGTCCTCCTCCCCTTCTGTCTGACCTTAGCCTATCAGGACTTGCTGCATCATCCTCCTGTGTGGCGTGGCCTGGCAAGGCTACATGCCCCAGTGGGAAGTGATCAAAGAGCCAGTCACTGAATTCATGTCAGAGACGGTCCCTGCTCCCCTTATTAAGACACCCATTTGGAAACTGGGCTTCATCTGAGCAGTGGGTTTAGGTTATCTCCATGCATGGTCCTTGGTTGGAGTATTGGTTTCTGCAGATCCTCCTAGGCCCAGGTGTTTTGGCTCTAGTGGTCTGCTTGTGGAGCTCCTGCCCCTCTAGGTCTTTCTATCTCCCCCTTCTTCCATAAAATTCCTTGCACTCTGCCCAAACTTTGGCTATGAGTCTCTGCATCTGCTTCGATACTCTGATGGGTAGAGTCTTTCAGAGCCCCCCTGTGGTAGGATCCTGTCTGTTTCCCATCATTTCCTACTTCAGATGTCTATTCTGTTTGCCCTTCTGAATGAGGATTAAGCCTCTTACCTAGGGTCCTCCTTGTTGTTTAGCTTCTTTAGGAGTATAAATTTGAGTATGTTTATTCTATATTATATGGCTAATATCCAATTATAAGTGAGTATATACCATATGTATATTTTTGCATCTGGGTTACCTCACTCAGAGTGATCTCTTCTAGTACGCACCATTTGCCTGCAAATATCATAATTTCAATATTTTTAATTGCTGAGCAGTATTCTATTGTGTAAATGTACCACACTTTCTGTATCCATTCTTCAGTTGAGGGACATCTAGGTTGTTTCCCCATTCTGGCTATAATATGAAAATAGTTGAGCAAATGTCGAATATGCTGATTTAAATTAAAGGTGCTATTATTTTTCTTTTATCTCCTTAATTGTAGCTTGTAGGGCACAGAAGATTAAAAAAGTGATTCCCATTTTATTTCTATTGGACAATCTAGGTATTATGGAAACATAAAGATCATGGATCTAGCAATTCAGGAATGATTCAGCATACATAAATTAATAAATATAGTTCATCATATACAAAGACTCAAGGAAATCAACTGATCATCTCAATAGATGCAGAAAAATCCTTTTGACAACATCTATTGTCCCTTAATGATTAAAGTCATGGAGAATCTGAGACTGGAGAGTGAAAGGATGAAGCTTGGAGTAAGTACCACTATCTTAAGCCAGTCACCCATATGCTGGTGCTTCAACACCACTTAAGGTCAGCCAAGGATGCAGATTGTTCTTTCTTTTCTTCAATTCCTTCCAAGTTCCAACTGAAAAACCTATGTCTTGGAAACTAGTTATGAAGAAGGCAGTCTGCCATTGTTACCTCTTGTGTAATCTTAGATGGCCCACCTGCTTGTGGGTTTTGATCTTGTGATGCTATCTTGCACAGGTAAGGAATTTCTGGACTGGTTCTAAGACTGGCAGAACAGGAAATAAAACCAGCAATTGACAAATGGAATCTCCTGAAAAGAAGGAACATCTATAATTCCAGTCCCATGAAGAGGCAGCTCCTAGAATTGGAAAAAAGCCAGTTACACATCTCACAGTTTAATAGCATATACAAGGATCTCAAAATTAAACATCAAGAAAACACAACTCATCTAAAAGTGAGCCATGAAACTTGACAGATTGTTCAATTTAGTCACAAATTGTACTAAACCTTTAAAACTTTTCTACATCCTTAGCCATCATGGAAACACAAATTAAAATGAGATGAGATAGGTCTTTATTAAAAGTACAAATGACACCAAATGTTGACGTGGATAAAGAAAAAGGGAAAGTATACTTGTTGGTAGTAGTGTAAAATTGTGCAGCTACTTTGGAAATCAGTGTGGAGATTCTAACCTAAAGATAGAACTAACATGTGACCTAGCTATGCCATTCCTGGACATTTACTCAAAGGACTTTTGTCTGCAGAAATGAAAAAAGAACCCTTGTCCACCCTTGTTTATTGATGTTCATCACAAAGCCAGGAAATGGGATCAGTCTAGATGTCTACTAACTGGTATATGGCTAATGCAAATGTGGTACAGATAGACGATTGAATTTTATTCCGCTGCAGAGATAAAATGAAGTCATTAAATTTGCAGGGAAATGGGTGGGACTAGAGAATATACTCAGCTGAGTAACTCAGGTGCAGAAAGACAAATGCTGTATGATCCCTCATGTGTGGATTCCAGCTTTGGATCGTTTGTGTGTTCCTCTTCAGGCACAAGTGGACACAAGAAACTAGAAAGCAACCACAGTGGACATGGGTATAAGAAGGGAGGGTATAGTACATGTGGATGGAGATTAGAGAGGAGAGATACTGGGAGTATAAGTGTTTACTCAGTGAAAGGGGAAGGGTAAACCAAATGAATGGTATAAGAAAATCCATAGGAAACCTACTAACTTGCATCCAAACTAAAAAATATAATTAGAAAAGAGAGTAGAAGACATATGGTATTAAAGAAGAAGTGGAATATTTGGCGATAACAGTTTAATTTGGGACGGGATATAGGAAATAGTAAACAGTAGAGGTGTGTTAAGGCGAACTAAGACTGTATACAAAAACCTTATGGAAACACACTGGTTTGTAGGTAATTACAGAACATTTATTTAGAATACAAAAAGGGGTTTAAGTGGAGGTTTAAATGGAGGGTAGACAGTGGTGTTCCCAGAAGGCATGGGTTATTAAATGGAAATCACAGTGGCAGGTCTGGGATCCCTCCTGTAATTATGGATCAAGAAGACGCCAAAGGTCTGCAAAACAATAAACAATACCATTGTTTTTTGTTATCTTTGTTTACCATAAAAAGATAGTAAGAACATTTTGCTGAAGCTATCACGTAAGTCTCAAACTGACTGGGAAATGTCCTCCCTCTGGCTAGCTTTCATAGTACCAGAGGTTCTATACAAGCTTCTAATAGAGAAAAGATATCAATGTTTTTACAGTGCTGCTCCTGCTATTCTTGCATGCTGGAACCGGCATACAAGACAAGATGTGAACATTGATGCAATAGTAGCATAGTTGTTAGGGTAACCAATGACTTTCTGATTTGATTTGAGACCTTTCTCATATGTAGGAAGCAATGACTACTATTGTAAATATGGCCAAAAGTCCACAAGTGGAAAATTATATGTCCTAGAGGGGAACCTATTGTTATTTTGCTAAATAGCCATACTGTCAATGTGCCTTTTAAATGTTTATATTTATACACACAGATCTTGGCTGCTCTCAACTTTGGTCAGAGAAGGTTCTTTTTATAGTGATTAAAATGCAAAAATTTATAACTGGTTAAAGGGCTAAGCAGAAGTGACTATGGGTCTCTTTCCTGAATGGTACAACCACATCAACACCTACTCCCCCAGGATTCAAGACACACTGCAGAAGAATTGTTGAAAATAATGTAAGAGCAGCAAGATTGGAAGAAGTACTATGAAAACTTGTCTTTGTGACACAACATGGATGTTCTGTCCATGAACTCATGGCAGCTTTGGTTACCTGCATAAAACCTGGACAACATCAAGCTAATCAAAATTGGAGCATGGATGGGAGAAAAGCTCATGAGGATTCATTCTTGACTGTGGGGCTGTTAGTAGCTGATGACAGCTGGGTTAGTCATTATTCTTTGCACTTGAAGCAACTGATAGGCTGCCTATTATCCAATGGATGATCCCACACACGTGCACATAAGTAAAGAATTAAATAATTGCGGTAGGATAAGTCAGAACAAAGAAAAGAAGGCCTGAAATTGGAGGGGAAATGTGTTTAGGTGAACTTCTGGAAGGATTTGAAAGGAGAAGTGGGTGGTGGTTATGATCATAATTTCTTATATACATGTAAGACATTCTCAATGAATAAAAAATAGTTATGAGAACAAACCCAGAAAAGCAAAATCTTATAGATGATTTTTAAGTTGATCATTTAAAATGACTAAGTCTTTGAGTTATTTTTAATTTGAAGTATGAATTTGATTCAGGAGAACTAAATTTCATTAGCATGCATCACGTTTTCTATTTTAACTATAAATCTACCGACATCACAGAGGTTATAAATTAATCAGGGTGATATAGTCTAAAATTTGGAGTACTAACAAAAAACAAATAGTGATTCACTGAATTAACATGCACATTTAAGCACTAATCGATCAATAGTTAAATTATTTTCTGCTTAGCTCAAACAAAATATATTTTTGCACTCAAATATATCATTACAGTGCATAACTTGATGAGGTGTTTAAATGAGGAAAACAGCATCATGGAATTAAGGAGGATCATAGGTTTAAAAGACTCTAACTGTACTGTAATGAGTACAATCTGTACTCATCTATGAAATATTAAAGTGAAAAATGAGATAGCAATCAGAAGATGGAGAGAGATTTGACTGCTTATCAGACATTTTTAATTAATTTATTTATTATTAACTACACATTCTATCCCAGCTGTAGCCTCTTCCTCATCCCCTCCTGATTTCACCTTCCCTCCTTCATCTTCTACCATGCCCCTACCCAAGTCCACTGAAAGGGGAGGTCCTCCTCGCCTTCCTTCTGACCCTAACCCATCAGGTCTCATCCGGACTCTCTGCATTGTCTTCCTCTGTGGCGTGTTAAGTCTGCTCCCCTCGTAGGGGGAGGTGATCCAAGAGCCAGCCACTGAGTTTATGTCAGAGACAGGGAACACTCTTGGAGACTGAGCTGCTATGGGCTACATCCAAGCAGGGGTTCTAGGTTATATTTATGCATAGTCCTTGGTTGGAGTAGCAGTTTCAGAAAAGACTCCTTTGCCCAAATTGCTCCCCTTGTGGAGACTCTGTTGCTCCCCTTGTGGAGCTCCTGTGCCCCACCCCCCAGGTCTTTATATTTCCCCCTTCTTTCATGAGATTCCCTGCACTTTGCCCAAAGTTTGGCTATGAGTCTCAGCATCTGCTTTGATACCCTGCTGGGTAGTCTTTCAGAGTCTCTCTGGGGTAGGCTCCTGTCCTGTTCCCTGTTTTATCCCTTCTCCATGTCCGTCCCATTTGCCTTTCTGAGTAAGCACTGATCATCTTACCCTGGGTCCCCCTTCTTACTTAGCTTTTTTAGCTGTACAGATTTTAGTATGATTATCCTATATTATATGTCTGATATCCACATATAAGGGAGTGTATACCCACGTGTGTCTTTCTGCTTTTGGGATACCTCACTCAGGATGATCTTTTCTAGTTCCCATGATTTGCCTACACATTTCATGATTTCCTTGTTTTTAATTGCTGAGTAGTATTCCATTGTGTAAATGTATCACAATTTCTGTATCCATCCCACAGTTGAGAGACATCTGGGTTGTTTGAAGATTCTGACTATTATGAATAAACCTGCTACGAACATGGTTGAGCACATGTCCTTGTTGTATCCTTGAGCATAATTTGGATATATGCCTAGGAATGGTATAGCTGGATCTTGAGGTAGCACTATTAAAAGAGCAATAATATCTAATGTATTCAAATAATATACTTTATAAATATAAACAAAATATTCAGGTTATTGCTTATCAGGGATTCCCATAACAGTGGAAAGAAAGACACATTCATGAAACATTCTGCTACCAGTTCTGAGGGACAATGACTTTAATAAACACTCATGTAAAATATTATGGCATGGAATTTGCTGGCATAAATGAATTTCAGCTGGCAACTCTGCAAAGCTTCTTGAGGGAACAAGAGTCAAATCCTCTTGAACAGTGACTGTTTGACTCTCTCTCCTTTTGTAGGTCTGAACCTGAACTTCATTTACATGAGAAAAACCTGGCTAAGCAAATTCTTCCATGTATGTTTTAAGGCTTCATAACTAGGGGGCAGTGGACTGCTCTCTATAATATTTTCTTTCCTTTTTCCTAAGCGTGGTAGTTATGTGTGCTATATGTTGCTACTATATATGAAGAGTGCAGAGGAAGCATTCACGTGTCCTCCTCAGCATATCCCGGAATGGCATTCATTACGAAATTTTCAGAAATATGCCAATGCCCTTTGTTATTGTGTGTTCCTCTTCTTCTATGTCCTGTTTTGTAAATCCCCTCCCTCGTGCAAAGACTGCCTTCTGCTTGCCTGCTTTCATGTTATACACAGTTCTCTTTTGTCCTGTCATAAACGTTTTCCCCTCTCGGGGTCCTCTATCTAGTTTTATGACACAACATTTTAATGCTTGTTTTAAGACTAGACAACAATGCCCTTGACAAAAGGGTTGCCTCTATTTTAATATTGTGTTAGCACAGTCTAGTCTAAGTCTAGTAGACTTGAAGCATTTACAAATTATTTACTTGACCAAATAAATAACAGCACAACAATATTATTTATTTGTTTGTTTTTAAAGTTTCAAAAAGAAGAAAGATCAAGGATATAGAAGATTCTGTATCTGGTGACAGTTTGTATCTTGTAAGTGGCATCTTGCTGCATCCCTATCACAAAAGAGAGAGCAAGCTCTTCCAAACCTCTTTAAAGGGAAATTTACCTTCTGCTCTGGGGCATATTACACCTAATGCAGGTAAGACATCATCACTAAAATACTGGGTATATGGATTCATAATGTTTGCAAGGACAAGAACTTAACATTGTATCTTAAATCTCTCCAAATTCTTGTGTTTCTCATATACAAACTATATTTTTCCTTCCAAACCAATAATTCACAAAGCCACCTGGTTCTTGCATAAACTTTTATGATAACCAAATAATAAACCAACCAAGGAAACAAAGTATACTGCAGATTTGTTTTACTGATGAACACAGATGAAAAAAAAATAATCACAAAATACTTCAAACCTAATTCAAGAATACATTAAGAAGATCATACCTAATGGTCAACTGGGTTTTATCTCTGGCAGGCAAAGTTGGTTCAACCTAGACAAGTCTATACACACCATATAAATAGACTCAGTCAATGGATAGAGAAAAGGAATTTGACAAAACTCAGCGTGTCTTCCTGATAAAACCCTTGAATAAAGTAGGAATAGGCAGGCGATACCTCAACACAATAAAGTTTATATACGATAAATCTATAGAAAACATCATGCTAAATACTGCTAATGAGGTTGCTTCCTCCAAAATCTGGAATGAGACAGTTTTCCACTTTCTTTGTTCTCATTAACATTGCTCCTTAACTGGAGCAATAGGGCAAAAGAAAAACAAATGAAAAACAAAGATGTCAAAGTATCCACTTTTGCAGGTGACATAATTTTATACTTAAAAGACCCCATGGGAACAACAGAGTCAAAATACCTGGGCCCAGGGGGTCCTGCAGAGACTGATACTCCAACCAATGACCATGCATGGAGAAGATCTAGACCCCCTGTTCAAAGGAAGCCCGTTGGCTGCTCAGTTTCCAAGTAGGTTCCCTAGTTAGGAGTATAGGAGCTGTCTCTGACATGAACTCAGTGGCCTTCTCTTTGATAACCTCTCCCTGGGGGTAGGGGTGGGGTTGCAGCCTTGCCAGGCCACAGAGGAAGATGATGCAGCCAGCTTTGATGAGTCCTGATAAGCTAGGATTAGATAAAAGGGGAGAAGCTCCTCCCCTATCAGGGGACTAAGGAAAGGGCATAAGGGGAGAAGAGGGAGAGAGGGTGGGGCTAGGAAGAGATGAGGGAGGGGGCTGCAAAGTGAATAAATTGTAATAAATAAATGTATAAATAAAATTAAATTTAAAAATTAAAAAAGAACCCATGGGAAACACTACATTTAAAGTTAAATTTGCTTCCTTTGAAGCACCAGTCCTGTTTGTCCTAGCCAGGTAGCATTGTCTTTTGAATAGCTATCACAGGCCATTTAGTCCAGATCAGTCCTATGCATTCACTAAAAATGTGCATCTCAACAATTTCAGCCAGAGCTCACCCAAAATTAAACTCTGCCAGTGTATTCAATCAAATCAGTGTGTTCTGCCTATCTTAGAATGGTACCTATATAGACTAATTTTTCTTTTTTGTTTTATTTTTAATGAAAAAAAATCTAAGAATATTTATCCAATCCAAGATTGTGATACCAAATCAATTAACTTTTCAGAGGGTCTTCAAGGACTCACCTGGTTGACTAAAATAAATTTTGGGGACAGAAATTATGTGATTGACAAGGAAACTTACTATTTGTATTGTATATGGCATGGTCAGATAACTAGAATTAGGCTACAGGTTTCTTTACATTTTAAACAATTTCTGGAACTTTAGCAATAAACTATAAACATATAATGCAAATCTTAAAAGCATCAATTAATATTTGACAATGATTCTCTTATAATTTGTATCAAACATGACTAATTAATTCAATATGGTCTTTTTCATATGTCCTGGAGGCCCTTTAGAAATATTCCAAAAGTAGTTTGGAGTCAAGGAACCCAATTAGATAGATATTGATATAGATATCTATATCGATATAGATATAAATATATAGAGAGATGATATAGATAAAGATGTAGATATAGATGATATAGATATATAGATATAGATATAGATAGATAGATATAGATATAGATAGGTAGAGGTAGAGGTAGAGATATAGAGATAGAGATATATATCCATCCCTGAGCCCTAGTGGCATTCCAGAGACTGATAACCTATCCAAGGACTATGTGTGGAGAGGACCTAAAACCCCAGCTCAGATGTAGCCCATAAACTCCCCCTTCATCAGTGGACTAGGGGAAGGGCATAGGGGAGAAGAGAGAGGGAGCTTGGGATTGGGAGAAGAGGAGGGAGGGGGCCATAGCTGGGATACAAAGCTAATAAATTGTAATAAATAATAATAAAAACTCCTGATTCTGGCCATCCTGTAAATTGCAATAATCTGTAGCACGAGGCCTGTAAAACAGGATTATTGTGAGTACTAAAGGAGACATTGTATAAAATGATCAATACAATGTCATAGAGTAAGTGTATTAGTTATCATCATTTTTGAGAGGGAAGATAAAATTATGTGACTTGCTGATACTTATTTTATAATGAGAAACACCTAGAGGGTTGAAGCAATAATCTACGAGAGTATTGCAGGGTTTTCGTGGTGTGTGTGTGTGGGTGCTGAGGGTTAAGTCCATGGCTCTACCCTTGCCGAGTCACCTCTCTGCCACTCAGACCTCCAAGTCTTCATTATTTGCAATGCATCCTACTTTTGTGTTTCATGACTCATTTTATTCATTCCTCAAACTGCACCTAGTCACTCCCTATAAATCTTTTAACAAATGTCTGGATCTAAATTGTCCCTCAGTTCCTTTGAGCCATTGCAATTTTCTTTTTCCTTCTGCCAATAGCGTCAGCTGTTGTTAATTGTTAAAGCATCTCCCTGCAAAGGTAAATGAAGGTCCGGTCTAATATTTTTGTTTTTGTGTGCATTTTATACAACCCTTACAATAATCAGGCTACAGGGGTGACTAATTGACTCAGAGACCACTCTCATTCCGAATGGCATCTCTATAATTGTAGTTGGTATGTCATCTAAAGGAAAACTAAGCACCCTTCCTTTTTTTTTTTTTTTCATTCATTTATAAAAATAGTGCAGTCTTGATTCAGGTTTTGGAATGCAAACATCGGACATAGGGTGATAAGGTACCACATTTCCATGTGAGCTTTTTTTTTTTTTCCTTAATTTATGTCTTAAATGGAGACAATATGTATGCCTGCTGATAGCTTGATTAAAAGAGGCTTCTGGTTAAATGTATAATTATACTGAAGTTGTTCAAGGACTGATACTCAGTAGATGGGGCTGGGCTAAAGTGGCATGTAATTATTGGAGGTAAATATTTTTTTTATCTTATACTGCCTCTGACATAATCTGATAGGCCTGTTCTTTGATCACCTCCCCCTGAGGGGAGAGCAGGCCTACCAGGCCACAGAAGATGACAATGCAGCCATTCCTGATGGGATCTGATAGACTATGATCAGAAGGAAGGAGAGGAAGACCTCCCCTATCAGTGGACTTGGGAGGGGCAAGCGAGAAGAAGGGGGAGGGAGGGTGGGATTAGGAGGGGAGGAGGGAGGGGCTTATGGGGGGATACAAAGTGAATAAACTGTAATTAATAAAAAATAAAAAATAAAAAAAGATAAGCTGAAAAAAATATCTTCTTAGTTCAATATGCTAAGTTTTGGTTGAAGGGATGATTAAAAATTGCTTCTACATCAATTTGTATTTGTTATTAATTGAACATTAAGTGAGTGTTCACTTCTCAGGATGGTTAACCGTGTCCGAAATCTCTAACCTAACCTTTGAAGAGAAATAGGATGTTGACTTGGGTGCCCTATATAACAGTGAACATGAAGATGACCTGGGAGGAAAGGCTAGGAAAGCCATTAATGACATTACCACTGCTCTCTCCTTTCACATGCCATAGATTATAGTCAATGGATTATGAGATTACTAGGGATATAGGATAGAAAGATAGATAGACAGAAAAAGGCCAACACGTATCAGCTGTATTCAAAGCAGATATTATTGCCTATATATATAACGTTAGCAAGATTAAAACATGCTCTTTGTTTGATATGACTTATAAGATATTTAGATTGAATTATGCTTGCTTCCCCATGTAGAATTTATCCCACTGGATAAAAGAGAGCTTATTTATATATATGAACCTTTTGCCATGTAAATTCCTTATGATTGGTTCTTTGGGCTTGTTTCATAAACTTCATTTTAGGAGGAATTATGACAATGAGCTTCAGAGACCACTATCGCACCAGACGGAACAAACCAACTATGTATGATTCCTGCAAACACATCTGTGCAAATACTGACTGAAAAAACTTCTTCAGGGGTTGTTTCATCTCCATGTTGACACCTCAGCCCAGAAATATTGTATTCCAGATTCTTGCTTCTACTCCACCAAGTCATCGCCATATTTGCCGAAAGAGGTGGTCTGAATACATTGATCTTAGACCTGAAAAGCCTCTGGGGTTTCACAAGACTTCCTGAAGCTTTATATTTCTCATTTGCTTTTTCATAATATTAGCATGCCCAACATTTAGAAACAACACTGGAAGCTAATTATGAAGCTCACTAGAATCTTAGCTGTTCTTTTCTTTGATAAAATAAGAACTACTTGGCCCAGAGCCATGACCCACCTGCTCCTACTGGACTATGACAAGTTAGGATGATGCTCTGTGATGATTGCCCTAGCTCAGCGTACTACAGCTCCAACTCTGCTGTGCCGCCCTTTACTTTACAATGTTTTTGTTTGAAAGTGATTGCATTGCCTTTTATTTCTTAATGTGTTTTCAACTAGATACATACTAAACATGGATAAAAAAATAAATTTTTAAAAATATGCATAGGCCAAAGAGAGCACACAATATCCTGTGTTTTACACTGTTATAATTAGTTTATGTTTTATTGCCTTGGGTATTTTTTGCATGTATTTGCTTATTAGTAATTGGAATATTTATTGTCTTTTTTGTTTTTCCTGTTGTGGACCAAATTTGTAAATTGCTATGAAACTGTTAACGATTCTTATATGTAGGTTCCCTAGTAAAGGGAGAGGAGACAGTCTGACACAAACTTAGTTGCCTGATCCTTGATCACTTATCCCTCTGGTGGGGTGACCTAGCCAGTCCACAGAAGAAGAGGATCTGGGCAGTCCTGATGGGACCTGATAGGCTAGGCTAGGGTCAGACAGTAGGGGAGGAACACCTCCTATATTAGTGGATTAGGGAAGAGGAATAGAGGAAGGAGGGTGGGACTGGGAGGAGATAAAGGAGGAGGCTACAACTGGAATACAAAGTGAATAAATTGCAAATAATAATAATAATAACAGAAAAAATAAAGTACGGAATTTGTTGGTGAAATTAATATAGGTCCTATTTTCACTAAAATGGCAAATGAAATGACACTTAATTATAAAAATGTAAAATCAAGCATTAAAATAATGATAATGAAAAATGCACTATTATAAGATATGCAATAAAAAAAAAAACATATGTTGTGACAAGTTTTTTGTTTCAGTGACAAAATATACAACAAAATCACCGTTAAGAATGTAAGAACTCAGGGAGCCAAGATGGCGGCGGCACCAGGAGAGCACTGTGTCTGAGAAGCAGGACAGCACTCTCCGTGCAGCGACCAGGAGACTGAACTCTGGGCCCTAAAACTATAGCGATTCTATTCCCAGGTGAGAGGAGGCTCCCACGGCGTGGGAATCGGTCGGGTCCACTCTCAGGACGCCCAGCCAGAACCTGGAAGAGATCCCGGGTAACGCGGGCTTTGGGTCTCAGGCCAGAGCTGCAAGCCTGCTTGTCCCGATCACTTTCCCAGGCTGATCGGTGGGCACAAGGGTACCAGAGACTGCGAGTCCCAGTCGCAAGAAAACCCCACAGGGAAGGAAAGTTGCGAGTCTGATCACGGGTCACCCAGTCTTTCCTTGGAAGGTCTCGCTGACCCCGGGTACCTGCCGCCATCACAACTGAGCTCCTGCCGCGCGGAGAGCTGCGCGCCCAGCTCACCGGTACAGATGAGCTGTGCGCTCCAGTGCAACGGAGACTGAGAATCCCTGTCCAGAGAGGGCCCCACAGGGAAGGAAGGAAACCGAGCTGCTTGGGTCACCTAGGCTTTGCCTGGGGAAAATCTCGCAGACTGCAGATCGCAAACAGGGGAGTATGCCCAGCCATCATGGATCTGGGCCCAAGCAGGGAGCACAGAGTTATTGGGCACCCAGCTCCCACAGACTAGCAGGTAGGCGCACGCACCCCCAGCACAGAGACCTGCTTTGTACCACGTACTCCTTACAGACAGAACTGTGTGCCCCAAGACACCAGAGTCTTGAAGTCACTGTCTGGAGAAACCCTCACAAGAAACAAGGAACGAAGCAAAGGGGAGGGACTTAGGCAACCCAGTATATCCATGGAAAAGGTCCCACAGACTGGCCCAACCCAGGGACCTGCTGTGCCCCAGATAGCCTGCTGTTACCAGGAGAGCAGTACTCACCTGCCACAGATTACCTCTTGGGTTCTGGGGCACAGAGCCCCAACCTCAGATATACAAAAGACCAGGAACCTCCAGAAATCCAAGAAATCCAAGACAACATAAAAAGACAAAACCTAAGAATAATAAGAATAGAGGAAAAAGAATATTCCCTGCACCAAGGCCCAGAAAATATTTTCAACAAAATCATTGAAGAAAATTTCCCCAACTTAAAGGAGAGGCCAATAAGAATACAAGAGGCCTACAGAACACCCAATAAATTAGACCAGAAAAGAAAATCCTCCCGCCACATAATAATCAAAACCGTAAGTATACAGAACAAAGAAAAAAATACTAAAAGCTGCAAGAGAAAAAGGCCAAGTAACATATAATGGCAAACCCATTAGAATCACACCTGACTTTTCAACAGAGACTATGAAAGCCAGAAGGGCCTAGACAGATATCATGCAGACCCTAAGAGAACACAGATGTCAGCCCAGGCTACTATACCAGGCAAAACTCTCAGTCTTCATAGACGGAGAAAACAAGATATTCAATGACAAAAACAAATTTCAACAATACCTACAAACAAATCCAGCATTACAGAAGACACTAGAAGGGAAAATACAACCCAAGAAAACTAGCTACATTCAAGAAAACACAGGAAATAAATAACCTCACCACAGTAAAACAAAAAACAACCAAGCACACAACTGTATCAAATTCAAAGGATCTAACAGCCACTGGTCATTAATCTCTCTCAACATCAATGGACTTAATTCTCCAATAAAAAGACACAGACTAACAGAATGGATGCGTAAACAAAACCCAGCAATCTGTTGTATACAAGAAACACACCAAAGTCACAAAGTTATACATTAACTGAGGGTAAAGGGATGGAAGATGGCTTTCCAAGCAAATGGATGCAAGAAGCAAGCAGGAGTAGCCATTCTAATATCTGATAAAATAGACTTTCAACAAAAATTAATCAAAAGAGATGGGGAAGGACACTTCATACTCATCAAGGGAAAATTCCACCAAGAAGACATTACAATCCTGAAAATCTATGCCCCAAATACAAGGCACACACATTTGTGAAAGAAACATTGATAAAACTTAAACCACACATAGATCCCCACAAACTAATAGTGGGAGATTCAACACCCCACTCTCAACAAAGGACAGGTCAACTAAACAGAAATTAAACAAAGAAACAAGATCTCTAACAGAGGTTATGAATCAAATGGACCTAACAGACATTTACAGAACCTTACACTCAAACACAAAAGAATTTACCTTCTTCTCAGCACCTCATGGAACCTTCTTCAAAATAGACCATATAGTTGGTCACAAAGAGAACCTCGACAGATACAAGAAGATTGAAATAATCCCTTGTATCCTGCCTGATCACCATGGAATAAAGCTGGACCTCAACAACAACAGAAATAACAAAAAGCCTACACACACATGGAAACTGAACAATTTGCTACTAAATGACAGCTGGGTCAGGGAAGAAATAAAGAAAGAAATTAAAGTCTTCCTAGAACTCAATGAAAATGAAGACACAACATACCTAAACCTGTGGAACACAATGAAAGCAGTGCTAAGAGGAAAGTTCATAGCACTAAGTGCCTTCAAGAAGAAATTCGAGACAGCTCATTCAAGCAACTTAATGGCTCACTTAAAAACCCTAGAAAAAGAAGAAGCAGACACACCAAAAAGGAGTAGACAGCTAGAAATAATCAAACTCAGGGCTGAAATCAATCAATTAGAAACAAATAAAACAATTCAAAGAATCAATGAAACCAAGAGCTGGTTCTTTGAGATCAACAAGATCCACAAACCCTTAGCCAAGCTAACTAAAAGGCAGAGAGACACCATCCAGATCAACAAAATCAGAAATGAAAAGGGGGACATAACTACAGACACTGAGGAAATCCAAACAATCATTAGGACTTACTTCAAAAGTCTATATGCCACAAAATTTGAAAATCTAAATGAAATGGACAATTTTCTTGATCGATTTGACTTACCAAAGCTGAATCAGGACCAGGTAAATCAATAAAATAGTCCTATATCCCCCAAAGAAATAGAAGCAGTCATCAAAAGTCTCCCATCCAAAAAAAGCCCAGGATCAGATGGCTTCAGCACAGAATTCTACCAGACCTTCAAAGAACAGCTAACTCCAATTCTCTTCAAAGTATTCCACAAAATAAAACAAAAGGAACATTACCAAACTCATTCTATGAAGCCACAGTCACCTTGGTACCTAAACCTCACAAAGACCCAACAAAAAAAGAGAACTTCAGGCCAATCTCTTTTATGAACATTGACACAAAAATACTCAACAAAATACTTGCAATCTGAATACAAGAACACATCAAAGATATCATCCACCATGACCAAGTAGGCTTCATCCCAGGTATGCAGGGGTGGTTCAATATATGGAAATCCATCAATGTGATCCACCATATTAACAAACTGAAAGAAAAAAACCACATAATAATCTCCCTAGATGCTGAAAAAGCATTTGACAAAATCCAACATCCATTCATGTTTAAAGTATTGGAGAGATCAGGGATACAAGGCACATATCTAAACATAGTAAAGGTGATATACAGCAAGCCTATAGCCAACATCAAACTGAACGGAGAGAAACTTAAAGCAATCATACTGAAATCAGGGACAAGACAAGGCTGCCCACTCTCTCCATATCTCTTCAACATAGTGCTGGAAGTCCTTGCTAGAGCAATAAGACAGTTAAAGGAGATCAAGGGATACAAATTGGAAAGGAAGAAGTCAAATTATCACTATTTGCAGATGATATGATAGTATACATGAGTGACCCCAAAAACTCTAGCAGGGAACTCCTACAGCTGATAAACACCTTCAGCAAAATGGCCGGATACGAAATTAACTCAAAAAAATCAGTAGCCTTCCTGTATACAAAAGACAAAAGGCTGAGAAAGAAATTAGGGAAACAACACCCTTCACAATAGCCACAAATGACATAAGGTACCTTGGAGTAACCCTAACCAAGGAAGTCAAAGACATGTATGAAAAAATTTCAAGTCTCTGAAGAAAGAATTAGAAGAAGATATCAGAAGATGGAAAGATCTTCCATGCTCATAGCTTGGCAGGATTAACATAGTAAAAATGGCCACCTTACCAAAAGCATTCTACAGATTCAATGCAATTCCCATCAAATTGCCAACACAATTCTTTACAGACCTGGAGAGAAAAATTCTCAACTTGATATGGAATAAAAAGAAACCCAGAATTGCTAAAACAATCCTTTACAATAAAAGATCTTCTGGAGGTATCTTCATCGCTGATCTTAAATTGTACTACAGAGCAACAGTTTTAAAAACTGCATGGTACTGGCATAGAAAGAGAATGGTGGATCAATGGAACTGAACAGAGGACCCATAAATAAACCCACACACTTATGAACACCTGAACTTTGCAAAGACGCCAAAACCATACAGTGGAAAAAAGATAGCATCTTCAACAAATGGTGCTGGTCCAACTGGATGCCTACATGTAGAAAAATGAAAATAGATCCATACTTATCACCCTGCACAAAACTGAAGTCCAAGTGGATCAAAGACCTCAACATAAAACCAGACACATTAAATCAGCTAGAAAATAAAGTGGGGAATACCCTAGAACTCATTGGTACTGGAGAAAACTTCCTGAACAGAACACCAACAGCACAGGCTCTAACAGCAACGATCAATAAATGGGACCTCATGAAATTGAAAAGCTTCTGTAAAGCAAAGGACACCATCATCAAAACAAAGCGACTGCTTACAGATTGGGAAAGAATCTTCACCAACACTTTAACTGACAGAGGTCTCACATCCAGTGTATATAAAGAACTAAACAAGCTGAAAAGCAGCAAACCAAGTAATCCACTTAAAAAATGGGGAACAGAGCTAAACAGAGAACTCTCTGTAGAGGAATATCGAATGGCAGAGAAGCACTTAAAGAAATGCTCAACCTCATTAGCCATTGGGGAAATGCAAATCAAAACAACCCTGAGATTTCACCTTACACCCATGAGAAAGGCCAAGATCAAAAACTCAAATGACAACACATGCTGGAGAAGTTGTGGAGAAAGGGGAACCCTTCTCCACTGCTGGTGGGAATGTAAACTTGTACAACCACTTTGGAAATCAATCTGGCGCTTTCTCAGACAACTAGGAATAGCGCTTCCTCAAGATCCAGCCATACCACTCCTAGGCATATATCCAAAAGAGGCTCAAGTACTCAAAAAGGACATTTGCTCAACCATATTTGTAACAGCTTTATTTGTAATAGCCAAAACCTGGAAACAACCCAGATGCCCCTCAACTGAAGAATGGATGCAGTAATTGTTGTACATCTATACAATGGAGTATTACTCAGCAATGAAAAATAAGGAAATCATGAAATTTGCAGGTAAATGGTGGACCTGGAAAGGATCATCCTGAGTGAGTTGTCCCAGAAGCAAAAAGATACACACGGTATATACTCACTCATAAAAACATACAACATAGGATAAACCCACTACAATCTGTGCATCTAAAGAAACTAAGCAAGAGAGAGGACCCTAACTAAAACTCTCAATCCCCATCCTGAGAGGCAAAGAGGATGGACATCAGAAGAAGAAGAAAACAGGAAACAAACTAGGATCCTGCCACAGAAGGCCTCTGAAAGCCTCTGCCCTGCAGACTATCAAAGCAGATGCTGAGACTTATGGCCAACTGTTGGGCAGAGTGCATGGAATCTTATGTAAGAAGTGGGAAATAGTAAGAGCTGGAGAGGACAGGGTCTCCACAAGGAGAGCAACAGAACAAGAAAATTTGAACACAGGGAACTTCCCAGAGACTCATACTCCAACCAAGGACTATTCATGGAGATAACCTAGAATCCCTGCACAGATGTAGCCCATGGCAGTTCAGTGTCCAAGTGGGTTACATAGTAATGGGAAGAGGGACTGCCTCTGACATAATCTGATTGGCCTGCTCTTTGATCACTTTCCCCTGAGGGGCGAGCGGCCTTACCAGGCCACAGAAGAGGACAATGCAGCCACTTTTGATGAGAACTGATAGACCAAGATCAGAAAGAAGGAGAGGAGGACCTCCCCTATCAGTGGACTTGGGGAGGGGCTTGCATGCAGAAAGGGGAGGGAGGGTGGGATCGGGAGGGGAGGAGGGAGGGGCTTATGGGGGGGATACAAAATGAATAAAGTGTAATTAATAAAAAATAAAAAAGTTAAAAAAAGAATGTAAGAACTCACAGTTTGAAGATATAGTTCATCTTGGTGAGAAAGTATGGTGACAACAGAGGCTCTAGCTGTGAGGACAGGAGCACCAGGAAGCTGCTTGTGTCCTGTTGTGTCAAAAGCAGGAAGCAGAGGGGATGCTGATGCTCCAAGTGGGGCCCAAGCCCATAGAATGCTGTTGTTCAAATTCAGGGTGCATATTCCACCTGTGCAAAACTTCTCCTCAAAAAACTCCCACAGATAAGTTCAGAATCAGTTCTCCAGGCTGATTCTAAACCCCATCAAGTCTCCAATCAATATTAATCAGCACAAGTTCATCCTTTACCAATTTGACCTGCAAACACAAATCTTTGAGCCTGTGACTCTTGCCGTTTGAATGCCTGCAAAGGCACACCATATAAATGGTGTTGCCATGGTTTGCTGACAGTTTGAGATGCAGGCTTCCTGCTATTTACCACACTTGAAGTGACCTCTGAGCATCTTGGTAGTTGAACCTGGAAAAAACATTTCCCTAGGTGATGTTTCCTGGAATGAAAATTCTTCAGTGCTGTTCTTAGTTCATTCTTTACTTTTTTACTTAATATTTTTTAATTTATTTTTTGATTATTACATTTTATTCTCTTTGTATCCCAGCTGTAGCGGGCTCCCTCATCCCCTCCCAACCCTGCCCTCCCTCCCACTTCTTCTCCCATGCCCCTCCCTCAGTCCACTGATAGTGAAGGTCCTCCTCCTTTTCCACCTGACCCTAGCCTATCAGGTCTCATCAGGACTGGCTGCATTGTCTTCAGCAGAAATATGTAAAAAGTGTGAAGTTGGTCAGGAAGAGAAAGTAAGAGAGATTAAAGTTTCTTTCAAGGAAAGCTTTGATTGTTAAATAAATTAGTAGAATTAAGAAGAATCATGTACTTTTTACTGAAAATGTTCCTTGAGAGCTAGACCTTGTACAAGCCTTTGAACAGTGGGGTCTTGCTCTCAAGGAACCTTTGCATGATTCTACTTAATTCCACTCATTTAGCAATCAAAGCTTTCCTTGAAAGAAACTTTAAACTCTCTTCCTCAACAAACTTCACACTTTTGACATCTTTCTGCTGTAGTTATGCAAACCCAGGTATTAATGAATTTAAATGCTATGCTGCCTTGAAATTTTATCTTGCAGAAAAAAAGTATTCCATTATTTTTATCCTTTCCCACTCTGGAGGAGCGGGATAAAAGATTTTTTAAAATGTCATATAGAAACATATTAGGGAGATAGGAGCAGGGAGGAAGGAAGGGAGGAAACAAGGAAGGGAGGAAGGTAAGGAAGGAGGGAGAATGAGACAGAAAAAGAGAGAAAGATAGAGAGAAACTGAGACTAAATTTGGCTACCCTATGGGTATGTCCCTACTACTCTTTAATGGACATTTTTAAGAGATGAAAGGATAATCCACATATTGTTAGAAAATATTTGCAAGGCATCTATCTGATGAAGGACTTGTATTCAAGACTTAACATATAATTCTCAGATTAATCCCAGCATTTTGGAGGCAGAGTCAGGCAGATCTCTGTGTGTTCCAGGCCAGTCTGGTCTACAAAGCAAGTCCAAGACAGCCAAGGTTACACAGAGCAACTGTGTCTCAAAAACTGAAACCAAATCCAAACCAAACAAATAAAAAAACAAAGCAAACACAAAAACAAATAAACAGAAACCCAAACCCAAAAACAAAAATAAAAATCCTGGACAAGGGCCAGTGAGGTGGTCAGTGAATGAAGTGTTTAGAGTAGAAACCTGATGACACAAGTTCAATTCCCAGAACCCTGGAAAAGA
This sequence comes from Psammomys obesus, assembly GCF_907164565.1. NCBI lineage: Eukaryota > Metazoa > Chordata > Mammalia > Rodentia > Muridae > Psammomys > Psammomys obesus. The sequence goes on along the minus strand of NW_026591450.1, from coordinate 5,687,692 downwards.
TAGTAAAAGAGAACCACAAAATTGTCCTCTGCCCACCACATAAGAGTGACACCAAGGTGTCCCCACACACAAAATCAAACACACACTATACTCACAATAATTATTATAGTTCTAGTAACACCTTCTATGGAGGAACACTTCATTCAGGGCAATGTAAGTCCGTGTTCTTAGACCATGGTTGCATATTTGCCACCAAAGAACCTACCTCTTAATTTTTACAAGCCCAAAACTGTGCTTTCCATCAACAACTCCCATATGTAACTTATGTCCAAATCATTAATTCTATGCTGTTTTTACAATGTATGCTAGCTTTGTACTGGTGTGAATTATGACTCTTAAAAATAACCCCATGAATGAAATGACCCAGGATATTGTTTTAATAAAAACTCTTGTTTTTCCTGCTTCATAAAGACTTTGTGGACTCTGAATTTCTGTTTTCCTTTTTCTTCTTTTTGAAGTGGAAATGTGAAGGGAATGTTAAATAGTCCAACTTTATGTCAATATTTTGTGTGGCAACTATTAGAAATAATTCATAGGCAATTTCCTCAATCTATCATATATCATCATATGGATGGTATTTTGTTGGTCGATTCTCATGCAGATACTTTAGAGAAAATATTTAAGGAAACACAAAGAATTCTACCAAGTTGGGGTTTACAGATTGCTCCAGAAAAAATACAAAGAGGAGATTCATTTAGTTATTTGGGCTATAAAATCAGTTGACAAAACATTGGACCACAAAAGGTACAAAACCATAGGGATCAATTTGCAAACTCTTAACAATTTTCAAAATTTAATGGGAGGCATTAATTGGCTGAGGCCTACAATTGGATTGAGTACTTATGAATTACATAATTTGTTTCAGACATTTCAAGGAGATTCAAACTAAACAGTCCAAGATGTCTAACAACTGAAGCAGAGTTGCCTCTTGTAGAACAAAGACTACAAGATGCATATGTGGATCAAATTAATCCTAAACTTGATTGCATTTTAGTCATTTTGCCTTCAACTCATTCTCCTACTGGACTCATTATGTAAAAGGGAGATAGTATTATGGAATGGATTTTCTTAGCACATAAACAAAGTAAAAAATTGAAGACATATATAGAAAAGGGTTCTGAATTAATTTAAAAATGTAGAATAAGACTGTCAATTGTCAGAAACAGACCCAGCTGAAATTGTGGTACTTTTTACTAATACTGAGATCATGTTATTCTGGGTGATCAATGAAGATCATCAAAGAGCTTGTGGTAACTACTTGGGAAAAATTGATAATAAATATCCCAAAAGCAAACATATTCAGTTAATAAAAAAGAACTAATTGGATTCTTCCATGTATTGTAAAGAGAACACCAATTCCAGAGACACCAACAGTCTATACTGATACAAACAAGAAAGGGATGGCAGTTATAAGTCAGAGAAAATAAGCAAGGTGACCAAAAGTCCACGCACCTCAGTTCAAAAATCAGAGATGCATGCAATACTTATGCTATTATTAGATTTTCCTGAATATCTTAATATAATTACTGATTCTTTATATGCAGAAAGAGTTGCTTTGCATATAGAGACTGCTGAGCGAATTGTTCCTAATAACTCAGAAATAACCTCATTATTTATGCGATTACAACAGGCCATTAGAAGTAAAAACCATCATTATGTGTTACTCATACTTGGTCTCAAACAGGTTTGTCAGGTCCATTGGCACAAGGAAATGAGGAAATTGACCAGTTACCAACAGGGAATGTGTTAGAAGCCTCCAAATGTCTGAGAAATATAATGTTGGTGGGAAAGGTTTAAAGAAAAAAGGGTGAGACAAAGTGGGATATTTGGAAGGTCCTCATGACATGGCCTCAGAAGAGACTGTAGCATGGTTTCCTTTTCTTGGGTTGTGATCTTTCTATCTTGCCCAAATTTCTGCCATTCTTACTGGTTATAAAGTGTCAGACCCAAAGACACCCAGTCTGAAGCATGAACAAGGCTGATTAGACTATAAGCCTGTGACATTCTGAGCTCAATAAATTCCCTTTCTTTTTGAAGTTGGAATGCCTCAGATATTTTATTGTAGTAACATAAAATGCCAATGTATTTTCCCAAATTTAAATCAACAATCAATTACAAACTTTTATGAAAAGGAGTCACATCTCCTACACACAACATTTCTGTATTTAGAGCATCTTCTTTCCTGCCCGTGCTAGATCTGCACGGCATCCAAGAGATGTTGCTGTGAATGTGTCAGGGAGTAACTATGGATTCAATCATCTTGATTTTTTTCAAACTGACTGAACGGACACTGTTACTGTCACTGTCAAATGTCAGCACAAGAAACAGAGTTACAAAAGGCTCTGAGGAGACTATGTGCACTTCTTGTAGCTTATTTTTCATGTTTATCTCAAAACCAAAGATTTTTCTACCTTCAAAGCTTTGGCAGAGCCCAGAATTTGGTAATGGTTGTTGCTGTCACAGATAACACTAAGACCCCATCCAGTAACATCTTTATTTTTTTTTCATTTATAATATTGATGATTTTAATTACATTAATCCTTAACTTATCCCATTCATCCACTTAACAATATTTATTGATTATATAATATATTCTAAACACCATTCTAGGTCTAGGTTAATAAATATAAAGACTTATGAAAAAAAAAAAACAGATCTGGATTGTAGTGAATGAGTTATTGAAGAAGTGAAGCAACAAGGAGGACCCTAGGGAAAATGCTCAATCCGCTCAATCAGAAGGGCAAACAGGATAGACACCAGAAGTAGGAGAAGACAAGGAACAGGACAGGAGCCTACCACAGAGACCTCTGAAAGACCCTACTCATCAAGGTATCAAAGCAGAAGCTGAAACTCATAGGCAAACTTTGGGCAGAGGGCATGGGATTTTATGAAAGAAGGGGGAGATAGAAAGAACTGGAGGGGAAAAGAGCTCCAAAAGGAGAACAGAGCCAAAAACAAAAAACAAAAAACAAACAAACAAAAAAAAAAAAAACTGAGCCCTGGGATCCCTAAAGAGAATGATATCCCAACCAAGGACAATGCATGGAGAGGTCCTAAAACCCCATTTCCCCATAGACTCAGTGTCCAAGTGGGATCCATTAACTTCTTAACGCATTCACAGAGCTCTCATTGGAGAGTTGACCTGTCCCTATGCCTATAGTCAAAAATTGAGAGTGTGGTCTACACAGGAAAGGTAAGTGTTTTCAAATATTTAATTGAAATTAATCTACACTTATGTTCTTATTGTTTTTTAGTTTAAGTGTTTCTCAACATCTATAGTTTACTTTTCATTTGTAAAAATTATGTGGACAAGGCCCAGTGGCATAGACTGGGCTGTGCCAGCTCTGTTTGGCTAAGCTATAATCTTAGCTATGTGTGAAACAGTGATAGGAAGGTTGCAAATTCAAAGCCAATTTAGACAAAGTACTGATGTCCTGTCTCAAAATTAAAAAAAAAAAAAAAAGCTAGAGATAGAGCTCCATGGTAGAATATTCATCTAACACACACGAGAACCTGCTTTTAGTACAGAGTGCCAATAATAAAAACAGAAAAAGAGAAGGGGATTAAAGGAAGAAAAGAGGGCAAAGAGAAAGAAAATTTTTGGTACTATTTTAATAATTTATATACCTGTATTGCCTTTAAAACTTATTAAATTAAAATGGCTGGAGCTGAAGCTAACAATTTCTCATTTTTACAAAGAACTATACACAGTTAAATTGCTCACTCACTATTAGCAAGATTTAATAGAAAGACCAACAGCCATTATGTGAGCTGTTAAAAAAAATCCAGGTAACTGATAATGTGAGGAAATGAAATACATGAATAAAATACATCTTTCTGCTATCATTTGTACAATGTAACTATATTTTGTAGGCATTAATGATAAATTGGCAGTAAAGTTTAATAATATTCTGAACAGTGGTTGCACCTTAAAGATGCTTCAAGCCATACAAATATTCTAGAAGTGATCAAAGCATGAGATGCTTATTGAAATAAACATTACAGGCATCCTTAAGGTCACTCTAATTAAATATATATGGAGTTCTTTTATAGCTGCATGTATCTAGATATTGCTCAGTTTTAAAAATCTGTGTACTTCTTATATTTATGGTTGTGAGCCTAGCCTTTAACAGCTGAGCCATCTCTAAACAAGGACAGGAGCCTACCACAGAGGGCCTCTGAAAGACTCTACTTCATAGTTCATCAAAGCAGATGCTGAGACTCATAACCAAACCTTAGGCAGAGTTCAGATAATCACATGAAAGAAGGGGGAGTTAGTCCTGGAGAGGACAGGAGCTCCCCAAAGACCAAATATATTTGGGCACAGGGGTCTTTTCTGAGACTGATTCTCCAACCAAGGACCATGCATGTACTTCTGTGTACTTCTTAAGTATTTAGTTCTGGAAAACTAGTAAAATGAAATGTGTCTCCAGTTAGTTAATTAACCTTTGATTAAATCAAAAGATACATAAACAAACTTCCATGTATCTGATATGTGCAAGATACTGTTAGTGTCCACTGTTTTTGTTAGGATCTAGACTTTTCTAGGCAAATATGGTAGAATATTTTATATCAGACAAGACTTCTTTTTGTTAGAGTAAAAAGTGGGTAAAACTGATTAACAAAGTTACATTTGAAAAACAAAGGGATTTTCCTGTTAAACGTTAAATTCTTTGATATATCACTGGAAATTTAGCAACAATATTAACACCAAATTCCCCATTATGGTTATATGAAAAAATAGATAATGTGTATATACCACAGATAATATTGAAGAAAATGCATAGCTGATTATGCTTTATGTGTGCCTAGGGTATTCTAATTTATCCATCTGGACTATAATAAATCATCACCTTCTGAAATAAAGGGTTAGGTCTTTGTTGACTGAGCAAGAAATACTCATTTTTAATTACTGCAATGGAATAATGCCATTTCACTGAACCCACGGGCAGGTTGCTTAAAATGCTCAGGGCATTGTCATCCAGACACAGTTACAGTGACAATCAGGATGTGAAGTGGGAACTCAAAAGCCTTTCAGCAGATGGGAGATTTGATTTATTCCTAGCAACCAGATGTCACCAACTTCTCTTTCTGACAAAGATATTTACTTTTATTTTTTTTTCAGGAAGACATAGTCTTCACTCTGGAGCATATTTACTGTGAGTTTCAACTCCCAGTTAAGTACAAAGATTCTAACTCAATAGCAACTAATTAACAGGAAAAAAAATCTCCTGTGATTTAGAAAATTATCCAACCAAATCTTCATTGCCTATTCCATTAGCAAACTTGCAAAATGTTTGAGCAATAGTACGAATTGTGTGGAGCAGGAGGCAAAACCCAAAATAGACTCACATGCCTGCTGTAAAGCTGACCTGGGACCAGAGTATGTAGAAGGAAACTTCAGTTAATAAATACCAACTCCTGCTTTGTTGAAATAGCCTTCATTGGAAGGACTTCATCAGAATCCAATAAAAGAGACTGTCCTTTCTAAGGTGTGTTCTGGAGTTGAAGGCTACTGATATTCATCCAGAGAAATTTGTTTGCAGTCATCCTAAATACTACATGGTGACTCTTTCTAACTCTATAAAGTTTACCAACATGTATATTCTCAGAGTCTGCAGAGTGCCCACAATAAGAAGGTTACCTAGCTTTTTACATGTACATCCATCTGTGGGACTGAAGTTTGGGTTGAAATGTGAATTATCATATATCAGATATCACAAAATGTAATAATTCCTGATGAGACCTGAATAACTAGGGTCAGATGGAAGGGGAGGAGGACCTCCTGTCTCAGTGGACTTAGAGAGGGGCAGGGAGGGAGGGTAAGATTGAGAGAGAATGAGGGAGGGGGCTACAGCTGGGATACAAAGTAAGTAACCTGTAATTAATATAAAAAATAAAAATTATAAAAAAGAAAAGAAACGAGAAAAAAATAATTCTATAAATAAATGTTCACTTTAGTTTGTTATAAAGATTCTCTCCCAGGCAAACTCTAGCTGTTCAGAGATTTCTTTTTGGCTAGCCTTCAACATACAGTGTCTAAGACATAAGCACTATGACAGTTGCCAACAGCATGAGACTGCAATCTGATTATGAACTTACCTTGCCTTAGAGTACTTATTTGACATAATTCAAGGTACTAGGGTTAAGTCTATGTCTCCCATAATTTGTGGAAAGGTTGAATTCTAACTTGGGTGGTACCAGATGACGCACACTGCTGACATAATCATGTTTATGTGCACTAAGCATTTGCTACTTTTCACTTTCCGAATTCTATTAATCCCCACTAACCCTTCCATATTTGTTCTTCTCCCTTTAAAACAATGTCAGCTCTGTGCAAAACGAAGCTCTATTAACGCTAGACTTTTCTCTATTGTGATAATTGTTGCTGAATAAAAATCTGTTCCTACTGCTTAAATTAGTGTTTGCCTAGTTATCTTTGACACAAACTAGACTATAGAGTATGATGAATTGGTTTTTTAGTGCAATGTCTTTTAACAAACCCTTCAAATATACCTGCAAAGGGGCTAAGACTTTGCCTGTGATGAATTCAACACATCTGTGTGAAATTGCTTTAGAACTGGAAGCCATATGTAAGAATAAGCAGCATCACTTAGCTCAGGTTGGAGCCATAAAAGCAGCTCATAGATCTAGCATCCCCACAAAGTTAGGAAGGAAAGATATGTTAGTTGTATTTCTCATAAGGGAATTATTTATGAAGCCCTTAGCTTAGTAGCCAACATAGAGTAAATGATTATGAATGTTTGATATTTTAATTAACACATCATCACTAATAATTAATGGTCATTATTTACAGACCAGATAATTTTACTAATTTTTAATATTTTCTAAGAATACAGTACCATAGACTTCTTGGCCATCTTAGTGGGAATTTTTTTAAATATTTCCTTAATTATTTCCTGAACAAAGAATATACTTTCTACTACAGTTCTGGCCTTCATAAATCCAAATTCTGCTTAACAGGGGTAAAGTCAAAGCATCTTTGACCTGATTCCCTTTGTGGGAGCTAGGAAGAATTTAATATTTTTATATATTATTTCCATTGAAGTATGTGGCATATACTTAAAGACATGTCTTGTCTTATTTAATCAGCAAGGATGGGAATATTTCATTGAATACCTGGTATGCCACATTTGTAGAATATCATAAAAGAATCATTTAGAAAATTTAACTGTACAATGGAAATACTCAAAACAAGAAAATTTACTTCTTTGCTTTGTCTAGCATTGAGAGAGGAAAACCACTTCTTGGTTGGTGTTTTTTATCTTCAAAGCTACATGCATAGTATTGGTCAATAATTTTCCTACTTCCTCTTGTTCTCCTTTTCTTATTGTCTCATTATCTTCTCTGTCTTTACCCTCTTTCGTCTTTCTTAAAAGAATTATAAAGATCTCATACTAGGCCCACCAAAAACAAGCAAGCAAGCAAACAAACAAATAAAAAAACAAACTGAAATTCTAAAATATTTGAAACGACAGCCTGTGGATTGGGAAAGAATCTTCACTAACCCTATATCTGACAGAGGACTAACAACCACAATATATACAGAACTCAAGAAGTTAAACACGAAAAAAAAAAAAAAACAAATAATCTAATTAAATAATGGGGTACAGAGCTAAACAGAGAATTCTCAATAAAGGACTATTGAATGGCAGAGAAACACTTAAAGAAATGCTCAACATCCTTAGCTATCAGGGAAAGGCAAGTAAAAACAACCCTGAGATTTCACCTTACACCCATCAGAATGGCTAAGATCAAAAGCTCAAGTGACAACACATGCTGGAGAGGATGTGGGGAAAGGAGAACCCTCCTCCGTTGCTGGTGGGAATGTAACCTTGTACAACCACTCTGGAAAGCAATCTGGTGCTTTCTTAAACAATTAGGGAATAGTGCTACCTCCACTTCCAGCTATACCACTCCTAGGCATATATCCAAAAGATACTCAAGTATACAAGGATTCTTTTCAGTTAAAATGGCAAATTTAAGGGTTTCCAGAATTGGAATTTTGATATTGTCAGGTATCTGTTACTCAGCCTTCAACAATAACTGAGGCATAAACGCTAAAAGGTGTTTTACAAACTTAGTCACTCAGAAGTGACATGATCCGTGTTTCAAGTCTCCGAGCTGAGTGTTCTCACTTAACTTTCTGATTCTTTTCATAGACAGGGTGCTTAATTAATTTCATAGTTTCAGAGACCCATATTGCCACATTTTTTACAAGTATAAGTAACCCACATATGGCATTTTTGTTTGTACAGAGTAAACCCTAAACATTTCTGTGCCCTCTCCTCTGGACAATCTCTCAGTGAAGTATCTTTTTTGTGTTCATTTTATCTCTTATTGTGATTTTTGCACATTGTTATCTTCCAGACTGTTTTGGTTGCTAACCAAATTTGGGCTCGCTTAGATCAGAACTGCATTATTGTGTTTTTAATTCTCCTTTCCCATTATTTCTACATTGGTTCAAGAGTCTCATGGATTACCTAACATGTGATACTGCTGGTCTACTACAGTATTCAGAAATTCTGATACACAGGTTTTACAAATTAGACCGTTTATATAAAAATAACACCCATCTAACACTAATTTATCCGTCTACCATGATTATTTGGGTAATCATTGATGACCTCTAACACAGTGCATCCAAGCTGCTCAAGATAAAGACATTTAATTTGCACTTGTTTAATTCTGGTCAAAATGCAGGGTGACCGCTGCCATTTCTCATCAATATCTCCCGAATGTGGTCATCTGGAAGTTCTGTTATGTGAACTTATGTGCTAACTTTAGTTAAAAATCACATTGTCCAGATTTTATTCTGTTTATTACTAAAGCAGGAAATGAAAATTTTAAGTAGAATTATTTTAGAACTATAAAATTTCAAACATTTCAGTAAGTTTCAATTTTAATTCTATCCTAGACAGAAAACAATATGTGAACTTCAGATTGGAAAGTAACAAATTCATCAGCATTACAATACTATGTGTTCATGTTTCATACTGAAAATATTTGAGTGGTTAGACAATATTCTTTAATGTATTGATACTTTAGGTCTGATGCCAAGCCCAAACTATTCAAAACAAAATGCAGAGTGCAGACACCAAGGATAATGTGCAAACAAGAAAGACAATTTTCCAAATTCAGAAAGAAATCTAAATGTAGTGAGTGTAGGTGGGAGTAACACCATATGAGGGTCCTGAGAGATTACCCAGATAAGAGGACATACAGGCCTTCTGAACAATGAAATGGCATCTCAATGTTCTTACAAGTATGACAGTACACCAAGGGGTAGTCAAATGATTCCAACTTCATTGTCAAAGCATCACTTCAGCTATGCATGCAGACTGAGTCACGGGATCCAAGACGATAGCAAAGAGACAGGGAAGGAATTATGGCCAATAGTACAAGAGACACTGACTATACCTGAATCAGAATGACAGCAGTATGCTTGGGAAAACAGGGAAAGAGTCCTGGAAAGTGGAAAAAATCAAGGAGGCTGCAATTTATTGGCTGTACGTCCAAGAGAAAGAAGAAACTAAAAGCTGGCTCTGAGCTGGTCTTAAACAAAGTTTAAGAGATATGGTGGACAGTGCTACCATATGGAGTCCTAGGCAAAAGGCAGCATTTCATTTTAAGAAACCTATTACTTGAAGATATATAGCAATCAATTACAGCAAAGACCTGAACTTCATGAAGAATGGGCTAGAAAACAAAGCTTGAAATCCTCAGAATTAAAAGCCATAGGAAAAAAGAATAAATTGAAAAGGTAAATTGATGGATATATTGAAAAGAAGCAGAGGTATAGGGTGACTTCTGAGTGGGGATTCAATTATAAAGCATTGAATTACATTCACAGGGAATGTGAAGGAACATATCAACGTGGTACCAAAAATAAGGGACCAAACAAACAAGAAGCAAAGGTTTCATAGAACAAAAAATCAAGTGTATGTATAAGATGAAAGAATGGATTCATAGACTGGAAAGCAGTCATTTGCACTAGCAACTGAAAGACAGATACGCTTTTGATAAGAACTATGCTTCCTAATTGCTGAAACTGGGAATGTGCAAAAGTGATTAGCAAGTACACAGTAGAAGAGCGTGCAAAAAGTACTTTTCAAAATTCAAGAACAATGAAGACCAATGATTAGACAGATAGAAAAGACATGAAAGCAAAAAAGACTTGTTGAAATGGGAGTAAGTGCTCTGTAGTGAGTTTCTACAGAAGAAGAAGAAGGAGGAGGAGGAGGAGGAGGAGGAGGAGACAGTTAAGAAAGCAGACGCTTGGAAATGTGAGACAGAGTGTGATGACACAGAGCACAGAAAAAATACTACCAAAAGAAGAGAGAAGAAAATGCCAGTTACTTTTACAGATTTAGTTATAAGAAGATGGCACATCTTTGTTACATTTATGTGTTTCAGTGTGTTGTTATACACACTGACTAGATAAACAGAAGGGAGCTGAAGAGGGCAAGAGACTCACTGGGGAAGAAGAGATATGAAACATTTACCCTTAGAATAAGAAAACACTCTCATATTAAAACATACCTCAAAAAAATTACCCAGAATTGCTAAAAAACAAGAAGTCCTGTATAATAACAGATCTTTTGGAGGTATCTCCATCCCGGATCTCAAGGTGTACTATAGAGCAACAGTAATAAAAACTGCATAGTACTGGCATAGAAACAGAATGGTGGGTCAATAGAATCAAATAGAAGACCCAGAAATAAACCCACACACCTATGGATACTTGATTTTTGACAAAGATGACGAAACAATACAATGGAAAAAAACATACCGCATATTCAACAAGTGGTGCTGGTGTATTTGGATGTCCACATGTAAAGAAATACAAATAGATCCATATTTACCACCCTGCACAAAACAAAACTCTAACTGGATCAAAGACCTCAACATAAAACTAGACACACTAAACCTTTTAAAAGAGAAAGTGGTGAAGAGCCTTGAACTCATTGGCACAGGAGACAACTTCCTGAACAGAACACCAACAGCAAGGCTCTAAGATCAATAAGTGGGACCTCATGAAATGGAAAAGCTTCTGTAAAGCAAAGGACACTGTCATCAGAACAAAATGGCAGCCTACATTCTGGAAAAGGATCTTCACCAACCCTATATCTGACAGAGGGCTAATATCCAGAATGTATAAAGAACTCAAGAAGTTAAAACACCAACAAACCAAGTAATCCAATTAAAAAATGGGGTACAAAGCTAAACAGGAATATTGAATAGAGGAATATCGAATGGCAGAGAAACACTTAAAGAAATGCTCAATGTCCTTAGTCATCAGGGAGATGCAGATCAAAACAAACCTGAGATTTCACCTTACACCCATCAGAATGGCTAAGATAAAAAACTCAAGTGACAACACATGCTGGAGAGGATGTGGAGAAAGGGGAACCCTGCTCCAATGCTGGTGGGAACGTGAACTTGTACAACCACTTTGGAAATTAATCTGGTGCTTTCTCAGAAATTTGGGAATAGTGTTACCTCAGGATCCAGCTATACCACTCCTAGGCATATATCTAAATATGCTCAAGTATACAAGAAGGACATTTATTCAACCATGTTTGTAGCACCTTTATTTGTAATAACCAGAACCTGGAAACAACCCAGATATCCATAAACGGAGGAATGGATACAGAAATTGTACATTTACACAACGGAATACTACTCAGCAATTAAAAACAAGGAAATCATGAAATTTGCCGGCACGTGGTGGGAACTAGAAAAGATTATCTTGAGTGAGGTAACCCAGAAGCAGACAGACACATATGAGATATACTCACTTATAAGTGGATATTAGCCATATAATATAGGATAAACATTCTAAAATCTATACTCCTAAAGAAGCCAAACAAGGAGGAAGAACCTAGGGAGGATGCTCAATCCTCATTCATAGGAACAAATGTGATAGACATTGGAAGAAGGAAAATACAGGGAACAGGAGAGGAACCTACCACAGTCAGCCTCTGAAAGACTCTACTAATTAAGGTTTCAAAGCAGAGGCTGAGACTCACAGCCAAACTTTGGGCAAAGTGCAGGGAATCTTACAAAAGAAGGGGGAGATAGAAAGACCTGGAGGGAACAAGAGCACCAAAAGGAGACCAAAAGAGCCAATAAAACTGAGCCCTGGGGGCTCTTCAGAGACTGATACCCCAACCAAGGACAATGCATGGAGAGGACCTAAAACCCAGGTTTAGATGTAGCCTATAGACTCAGTCTCCAAGTGGGTTCCCTAGTAAGGGGAACAGGGACAGTCTCTGGCATGAACTCAGTGACTGGCTCTTTGATCACCTCTCTCCGGAGAATGCAGCCTTGCCAGGGTACAGAGGAAGACAATGGAGCCAGTCCTGATGAAACCTGATAGGCTAGGGTCAGATAGAAGGGAAGTAGGACCTCCTTTATCAGTGGACTTGGGGAGGAGCATAGGGTAGAAAGAGGGAGGAAGGATGGGATTGGGAGGAGAGGAGGGAGGGGGGGACACAGCCAGGATACAAGTTAAATAAATTGTAAGAAATGATAACAATAAAAGAAATTAAAAAAAAAACATATCTCAGGGATCCCAGGAAAAAGGGAGAATTCATTTGAGCCTGGAGGCCATGAATTTATAGAAATATCAGCATGATAAGCTTCTTTTGAGACCTTAATACACAAATAATATGAAGAAGGCAAAGGTTTAAATACTGCCTTGTAAATTTCTAGAAATACAAAACATAAATATAAAACATAAGTGCAGAAAAGTGATTCCATTGATAGGTTTTTATTAGCATTTTATAATTTTCTTTACATGATATTAAACTACAAATGACCTTAAATTCCAAGTAAAAGTTACATGAACAATCGGTATAAGAGGGTTATTTTTGAAAAAAAAAATGCTTTATGAGAACTTTAATTGTGTGTGTTAAGATCAGGCTAGTGAACACTTCACTCAACATAAAATAAAAACTTTGGTTAAAACCTTGCTATACATAATGCTCATATAACAAAATCTAGCAAAAATCTATAAAATCTAGACCTAGTGTTAAAAGAGTGGTGGCGGCACAGTGATTCGCAGGCCTGGCCTTCTCGGTGGCCAGGTCTGTATGTGAGCCCCTTGTCTCTGTTTTCTCAAAGAACTTCAGAAACAGAAGTTTAGAGACGGGATGAAGTGTGGCATTGGGTGAGGTCTGCTTTGATGGATCTTTTAACTAAGTTGTAATTAGAAGAAACAATGTTGAGAGTGGGTGAGTGGATTAATGTGCTCAAAGTGTTAAAGAGGTTGAATCCAGACTCCAAGAAAATGAGCAGTTACAATAAGGGTGCCTCTGCCTGTTGAGATGAAGCTGCTACTCATGGATGCTGCACATAGAGTGAGTTCACTAGATGCAGAGCTGAGGGGATGGATGGAGTTGGAGACTTAACCCATTCATCTAACAACTGTACTTCTTATGCTTGGGTTTGTTGTTGTTGTTTTTGTTTTGTTTTGTTTTGTTGGATTGGAAATAATTGTGTCTTTTTTTCATTTTTATTTTTTCTTCACAATTTATTCATTACATATCCTGATTGAAGAGCCCCTCCCTCAACTTCCCCAGTTTCATCCTCTCTCCTTGTTTCCTTCATCCCCTTCCCCTAGTCCACTGAAAGAGGGAGTTCTCCACTATTACCATCTGTCCATAGCTTGTTAAGTCTCATCAGGACTGCCTGGATCCTCTTCCTCCATGGCCTGGCAAGGCTGCATCCCCAGGGGAACATGATCAAAGAGCAGGCAACCGAGTTTATGACAGAGGTGGCCCCTCCTCCCCTCGCTCGGAGATCCATATGGAGTCTGAGCTGCCAAATTACCACATCTGAGCAGGGGGTCTAGGTCTTCTCCACACATGGTCCTCCATTTGTATATCAGTCTCAGAAGGACCCCCTGGGCTCAGCTCTTTTAGTTTTTTTGGTCTCCTTGTGGGGTTCCTGTCCCATCCATGTCCTCTAATCCCATCTTTTTCTTCCTCCATAAGACTCCCTGCGCTCTGCCCAAAGTCTGGCCCTGGGTCTCAGCCAGGGTTGAGTGAATGCTTTCAGAGGACCCACTACAGTAGAATCTTATCCTGTTTCTTCTCTTCTGCCACTTCTGCTGTCTATCCTGTTTGCCATTCTGAATGAGATTTAAGCATCCTCTCTAGAGTCTTACTTGTTTAGCTTTGGGTCTGTAGATGCCTGTCCTATATTGTACGGCTAATATCCGCTTATTAGTGAGTGTCTACCAAGTCTGTCTTTCTGTTTCTGGCTTACCTCACTGAGCCATCCTTTGCTTTAAGCCATGATGCTATAGCAATAAATAGAACAAAATTATTCTGCCCCAGCAAATTTTATATTTGGTAGATAAAAGAGACAAACAGCAGAAAATGTAATAGTTCCAGGCATGTCAAGTATCAGGAAATAGGATGGAGAGGTGGCCAGCAGACTCATCAAATAGAAGTCCTCATCAGTGATGATAGAGTTTGACATTTTTTTTTACTACAGTAGAATATAGCTAGAAGATTATGGAGGTGTGTGTGTGTGTGTGTGTGTGTGTGTGTGTGTGTGTGTGTGTATGTGTGTGCGCGCGCACACACGCGCGCATACTGAGGGAAGATGACTGGCATGACATGATCAGATCTATAGAAGTGCACATGGTAACAATAGATCTTTGCGACTAAAAGCTGAGTATACACATGTTGTGAGAAATGAGGAGGTGTTTTAAACTTTCTATGGTCAAGTAAAGAGATAAATATTCTTCCCTGTGTGTAGAAAATTATAATGAATGTAAGAGAGGAAGAAGTTGGATTTCATAACAATATGAATACAGTGTTAGTTCTCTGGTTCCCAGACATTGGTGTTTGAGAGGTGGCTCGGTCAGTTGTTCAGCAAATGCAACCTCAGGAGAGCATTTCTATTCAGGAGGCTGACATGCTCAAAACTCAAGGCTCGCAATTTTGTTCTCTTTAAAAATTGCACTTACCCACCACTTCTGCTCTGATCCATCCTTTCAGCAACCGTGCAGGCCACTATACCGTGGACCTCAAATGCAGCTTAGAAAGAGCTAACACAAGAGACAGTGAGCCTGCAGCTACCAAGGGAATGCTGCGTTTGTGGTTCATTATTTATCTTGCCTTATTTTAATAGATGCTTAGAGTTGAATTCTATTTTGAGAATTCACAGGAGAGGATACATATTTCTGTTTCTATGTTGGAAGAGTCTATGTAGTTTTATTTAAGAGAAATTCAAGACATAAATTTGGGTATACCTAAAATCTTCTAGTTTTCTTTCTCCTTGCAGAAAGTGGTCATGTTTCATAGTTCAGTGAATTGCTCATTTTATGTTCCTTCTGCATTGTAGAACCTATAAAAGGAATATAAGTGTAGCTGGGGGAAGCGATCGTTGTTTAAAATTACTTTTACTTTTAGAATGTTCTTTGGCATTTATCACAGAAAATTTAGTTGGAGAGCAGTGGCTGCCACTGTTTTTCATCCTTGTTTCCTCAAGCACCAGCCTCCTTCTTCTCTAAGATGAAGACCAACAAAAGACATCCTGAGATGCTTATGACAATGGTGTTGAAGTAACATAAGGGCTCAAGGGGATTAGAAGCCAGTGTATTGGAACAGTTGTATAAAATGTTAAAATCACTTTAAATTGTCGGGAAAGATGTGATGAAGGAACTGTCCCGAAAGCATCAATTGAAGGGAAATGACATGGAGGCCAGTGGATGCTAGTGATGAAGAGAAAGCAAGTATTATGTGCTACCAGCATATATCTCAGAGTAGGATGGGTTTCCAGAACAAGAAGGGAGGCGGGTTATAGCTACTGGAAAGGAGGAACCACACACTTCACTTCCTAGGTGTGAAATCAGAAGAATGTGCGAAAACAAATAGCTGTTAATAAGTGCTTTCAGGGAGGGGCAAGCCCTCAAGTAGGGAAAAGGAGCAAAAGGAACTTACAGAAAAAAGACCAAGGATAGAAAGTGTGCTAACCATGGCATAAGATACTCATAGGACAATAGTGCAAAGGGGGCACTATCTTTAAACACAAGACTGAGCTAAGCTGAAGGTAAGGAATGGTATTTTCCCTCTGGGTCACAACTTTTTTAGACGGCAGTAGAATTTTCTCATTTTGCAAGTTAACTCTTTGCGAATCCATGCTTTTTTGCAATGGACATATAGTAATTCAGTATGATGTTAACAAAATATTGTTATTTAACATCTGTTAATAAGGAAGCATTGTTACATGGACTTTTAATGTATTTATGATAATTCAGAGATAGACTCTTTACTCACCTGTTAGAAATGTCAGTGTGTAACAGATAGCTGACTATTTGGCAGTCTGACACTTGATGGATCTTCCAATAAATGTGCTCAATTCTGGCCAGGGCTAACTTTAGACTTTAATAGGTCTTAGTACCTGCTTTAAAACAGGCTTGGAAAAGGAACAAATATAAATAGATTTGGCTGAAGAATGTTTGGCTAATTCACTGTGCTGTTAAGGACCATCTCTGCATTCAACTATAAATGATGTTCTATGGTGTCATGAAAGATAACAGTTTACAGCCCTGTGTCTTTCTAGCATCAGCTTTTACTTTCAATTTTGTTTTTTTGTTTTTGTCAATGATAAAATTATTCTAATTTTATTTCTTACCTGAATATAAAATTCAATTTTATACACCCCTCCCTCAATCTGTATCTGGTCAAAAGGTGATGGAGAAAGTGGGTAGGGTTGCCTTAGCAACCAGCATACACAACAATAAGTGAAAAATCCCTATGAGACTTGGGCAAAGACTTTCTATAGTTCACAATATAAATAACTTTTTAAAGCACAATTTTGATCTTTCTTCAACTTTAGGGAAAAGAGTTAATTTATATGGCAGTTGGATTTTTAAATAGACTTTCCAGTTTGTAGATTAGAAAAAGCTAAAACAGTATGGAAGAGATGTGCATCTGTAGAGAGAGATAACAATAAAGCCTGTTTTACATAAAAAGGTCTCCAAATGGAAAAGAATGTAGATGTATCAAAAGGCTGTTGGGATGGACTGAGGGCTACATGAAAAACCAAGAGATTTGTTGCCTCCAGTGAGTATGAAAAGTCATATCCTCTTACAGAACATACAACCAGCAGATGAAACATATGAACACAGGGTAATTTTACTCAGGATAGTTGGAGAGTCAGACTGAGGTTTATAAAAACCATCGAGAATCAGCATAGGAACACTAGTCTTCCAAACCTGTTCCTTTTCATTGCTCTAAGAACAAAGATCATTTAAATCTGTACTGGGCGTATCTTCCCCTTGCAGGACAGTGCACATCTGCAAATCTAACACCCTGGAGACAGAGGCAGAAGTCATGAATATGAGCCCCACCTGGGATGCATAATAATTGCCCCAAACTATGCAAAACCCCAATTAAAAAATGTCTAGTCACCAAAACTAGGCTTCAAGCCAGAACTAGTCAGAAGAGTCATATTCGTTAAAGGAAAAACCCATCAAGAGACTATTACTACTCTAAATATGTACACACCAAACGTATTCATATCCAATTTTCAAAAGATGTCCTACTTGATCTAAAATTGCAGATTAAATCTTACATTGCAATAGTGGGTGACTTCAGTGATCAGTTCTCACCAGTAGACAGGTTATCTACACAAAAATAAACAGGAAGCCTAGTATTAAATGATACCATAAATTTGCAAGCAAATGGTGAGAATTAGAAAAGGTCATCCTGAGTGAGGTATCCCAGAAGCAGAAAGACAAGCATGGTATATACTCACTTGTAAGTGGATTTTAGACATAAAATATAAAATAATCATACTAAAATCTGTACACCTAAAGAAGCTAAACAAGAAGGAGCATCCTGGGTAAGATGATCAATACTTATTCAGAAAGGCAAACAGGATGGACATCGCAAGAGGGGGAAAACAGGGAACAGGGCAGGAGCCTACCACAGAGGGCTGCTGAAAGACTCTACCCAGAAGGGTATTAAAGCAGATGCTGAGACTCATAGCCAAACTTTGGGCAGAGTGCAGGGAATCTTATGAAAGAAAGGGGAGACATAAAGACCTGGGGAGGTGGGGACAGGAGCTCCACAAAGAGAACAGAACCAAAAAAATCCTGGCAAAGGAGTCTTTTCTGAGACTGATACTCCAACCAAGTGAATGGTCATTCATGGAGATAACCTAGAACCCCTGCACAGATGTAGCCTATGGCAGCTCAGTGTTCAAGTGGGTACACTAATAAAGAGAACAGGGGTTCTCTCTGACATGAACTCCGTGGCTGTCTCTTTGATCACCTCCCTTTGAGAGTAGGGAGCAACCTTACCAGACCACAGAGGAAGACAATGCAGCCAGTCCTGATGAGACCTGATAGGCTAGGGTCAGATGGAAGGGGAAGAGGACCTCCACTATCAGTGGACTGGGGGAGGGGCATGGGAGGAGAAGAGGGAGGAAGAGCAAGATTGTTAGGGCACAAGGAGGGGCTACAGCTGGGATACAAAGTGAATAAATTGTAATAAATTTAAAAAATGAATTAAAAATGAGACCATAAATGAAATGGACTTCACAGGTAACTACAGAACATTATACTAAAAACTAAGGAATACACATTCTTCTTTTTTAATTATACTTTATATCCCCCCTCTAGTTCCCTCCTTCCTTCCCTCCCAAACCCTCCCTTTCTCCCCCTTCTCCACACACTCCCTTCCCCAAGTCCGATGGTAGGGGAGGGTTTCTTTTTCTTCCTTCTGATCCTAGTCTGTTAGGTCTCATCAGGAGTGGCTGCATTGTCTTCCTCTGTGGCCTGGTAAGGCTGCTCCCCACTCAGGGGAAGGTGATCAAAGAACAGGCCAATCAGTTCATGTCAGAAACAGTCCCTGTTCCCATTACTATGGAACCCACTTGGACACTGAACTGCCATCGGCTACATCTATGCAGGGGTTCTAGGTTATCTCCATGCATGGTACTTGGTTGGAGTATGAGTCTCAGGAAAGACCCCTGTGCTCAAATTTTTTGGTTCTGTTGCTCTCCTTGTAGAGCTTCTGTCCTCTCCAGATCTAACTATTATTTTCCACTTCTTTCATAAGATTCCCTGCATTCTGCCCAGTTTGGTCATAAGGAATAGATATTCTTATCAGCTTCCCACAGAACTTTCTCCCAAATTGGCCACATATTAGCAGAAATAGAAAGTCTTAAAAAATAGAGGAAAACTGAAATAACATTCAAATTCTGTCCAATCACATGTAATAAAGTTGTATATTAGTGACAGCAAAAACTACAAAAGAATACAAACTATTAGGCACCAAACACACACTACTAAACAATAATTGGATCAAGAAAAATTTCAAGAAGGAAATTTAAAAAAAATCACTAGAATTGAATGAAAATACAACCTACCCAAATAAGATGTAATGAATGTTCTGAAGGGAAATTTTAGCACATTTAGTACATACATCAAAAAAATTTTTGAAAGATCTCAAATTATTAAATGAATTATATAACTTAAGGCTTTAGTAAAACAAGAGCAGACCAAACCCAAAACATTACATGGGAAGAAATAATCAAATTCGGGACTGAAACATAATGAAACTAAAATGAGGAAAACAATTCAATAAAGAAGTAATAATGCAGATTTTTTGAATGGAAAAACAAGACTGACAAGCCAAATTAAACAAAACTGAAAAAGAGGGATGATCTAACTTAATAAAACTATAAATGGAAAGAGAAACATTTCATAGAGTCCATGAAATTCAGAAAGTTGTTAGAACATGTTTTAAAAACCTCTATCCCATTGTCTTGGCCAATTTTATATTGCTGTGATAAAGAAAAGAAAAACCATGACCAAAAACAATTTAGAGAGAAAAGTGTTTATTTCAGCTTACATTCTGCTCTCCAGGGCAGTCACAGCAGGCACTCAAGATGGGAACTGATGCAGAGGCCAAGGAGGATGGCTGTCTATTGTGTTCCTCCTGTCTTTCTCAGACTTTCACCAGCCTAGGGGTGATGCTGTCTGCAGTGCGTCTCCCACATCAATTGTCAACCATGAACAACCACAGGCTTGTCCACAGGTTAATCTGGCAGGGACTTTTTCTTAATAGAGGTTCCTTCTTCAAAACTTACTTTATCTTGCATCAAGTTAATATGCCCAGTAAGCTTGGGGAACTAAAGGAAATGGAAAAAATTTCTATATGCATACAATATACCAACATTAAATCAAGGGGGAAATGCATGCTTTAAACAGACCTACAACCAGCAAAGAGATTGAAGCTATAATAAAAGTTTACAAACTAAGGAGAGGAGGACCTCCCCTATCAGTGGAAGGGGAAAGGGCATGGGAGGAGAAGAGGGAGGGAGGATGGGATTGGGAGGGGCTACGGCTGGGATACAAAGTGAATAGATTGTAATAAATAGAAATAAATAAATAAATTTTAAAAACGTTTCCAAACTAAAGAAGCTCAGGGCCAGATGGTTCACAGCAGATTTTCAAAGAAGAACTAACAATGGTACTTAACTAATTTTATAAAATAAGAAAGTAAGGAAAGCTTCCAAACACCTTTTTCTGATGCCAGTATAACCCTGACACCAAAATAAGATAATGGCACAGCAAAACAACAACAACATAAATTACAGACTGATCTCTCTAATGAACATGGTTGCAAAAGTCTCAACAAAATATTGGCAAACTGAACCCAAGATCATAAAAAAGTTATTATGATTAAATTGGCTTTATTCCAGCTACACAAGGATGGATCAACATGCATAAATCAATAAATGTTATCCATCACATGAATAGGCTCAATGATATAAATCATGCGATCATTAGATACAAAAAGGTCTTTGAAAAAAAATTAGCATCCCTTCTTGACAGAGTTCTGGAGAGTCTAGAAAAATAGAGGACATGTTTCAACATGATGGAGAGACACATAATACACCCATTCTGAAATATGGTAAAAATCCTTTTTTTCCCAGCAAGACCAGGAAGACTTCAAGCTAGTTATTTCTGTCTTCTGATTGTGGTTTGAGATGAGTGCTCTCAACTGTTCCTGTCACCATGTTCTTGTTGTACCACTGTTTTGGAGTCTCTATTGCTGTGAAGAGGCATCATGACCACAGCAACTCTTATAAAGAAAAAAATTAATTGGGGCTGGCTTTCAGAGGTTTAATCCATTATCATCATGGTAGCATGAAGGTTGACATGGTGCTGGAGAGGGAGCTGAGAGTTCTACATCTTGATCTGCAGGGAGCAGGAGAGACAGTGAGCCACTGAGCCTGGGCTTGAACTTCTGAAACATTCAAAGCTAGCCCCAGCAGCAAACCTTCTCCAACAAGGCCTCACCTACTCCAAGGCCACACCTCCTCCAATAAGACCACACCTCCTATAATGCCACTCTCTAGATGTCTATGGGGCCATTTTCATTCAAATTACCATAGCCACCATATACTCTAGCTCTTTGGAACTGTAAGCT
The DNA here is from genome assembly GCF_907164565.1 of Psammomys obesus. Lineage (NCBI taxonomy): Eukaryota > Metazoa > Chordata > Mammalia > Rodentia > Muridae > Psammomys > Psammomys obesus. The sequence goes on along the minus strand of NW_026591450.1, from coordinate 5,666,207 downwards.
CAATTAAATGCTTTCTTCTATAAGATGCCTTGGTCATGGTGTTTAATCACTGTAATATAAAAGTAACACATGAGTGAGGTATCCCAGAAGGAGAAAGACACATATGGTATATACTCAATTATATAGACCTATAAGATATGATAAACCTAATGAAATCTATACACCTAAAGAAGATAAACAAGAAAGAGGACCCCAGGTAAGGTGATCAATCTTCTCTTAGAAAGACAAATGTGATGGGCATTGGAAGTAGAAGAAAACAAGTAACAAGACAGGAGCCTACCACAGAGGGCCTCTGAAAGCCTTTACCTAGCAGTATATCAAAGCAGATACTAAGAAACCAAAGCAGATACTAAGATAACCAAACCTTTGGCAGAGTGCAGGGAATCATATGAAAGAAGGGGGAGTTAGTATGACGTGGAGAGGATAGGAGCTCCACAAGGACTAAATATATCTGGGCACAGGAGTCTTTTCTGAGACTGACACTCCACCAAGGGCCATATATGGATATTACCTAGAACCTCTGCTCGGATGAAGCCCGTGGTAGCTCAGTAACCAATTGGTTTTCCCTAGCAAGGGGAACAGGGATTATTTCTGATAGGAACTCAATGGCAGGCTCTTTGACCTCCCCACCCCTCCCCCAAGGGAGGAGCAGTCCTGCTAGGCCACAAAAGAGGACTTTGCAGCCAGTCCTGAAGATACCTGATAAAACAGGGTCAGATGAAAAGGGAGGAGGTCCTCCCCAATCAATGGACTTGGGAAGGGGCAGGGAGGAGATGAGAGAGGAAGGGTGGAATTGGGAGGTAAGGAGGGAGTGGGATACAGCTGGGATACAGAGTTAATAAAATGTATAATGTAACTAATAATAAAAATAAAAACAAAAAAAATTAAAAAAAAGAAGCCAAAAAAAGTAACTTAGAATTTAGTGTACATAAACACACTGTTTGAGAATCTATGATCTTGTGTTAAGAAGAAATAGTAAAACATATCTGATACGAAAGAACTTGGGAAGAATTCACTGGGATTTCAATGTCTAAAAGAGAATGGGGACAGGGGCTTAAGGGAAAGTAAACCTAAAGCCTGGGCTAAACAAAGCAAAATATGTATGAATGAACCTTAAGGAAGCCCACAAGACACTACGGAAGCCCACTACACACTTTGGCTTCAGGACACAGAGAAACCAGTCTTGAATTGACTGGAAAACCAAGCCTGGTGGCGAGCTTTCATAGGGCTCTATGCTGTTATACAGGCTTCAGGGGAAGGAGTAATCAATGGTATTACCCAGTGCTGGACCAGGTATGCTTCAATACTGACCTGCTCTGCAAGGTTTACCCACGGATGAAATAGTGTCATGATTCGTGTGGGAGAAACCAAGATCTTCCTTAATTGGATTTGAGTCCTGTTCAACAAAAGTGAACTAATGGTATTGTAAATATTGTCAAAACCCATGGCTAGAGAGGTTGAGTCTCCATGGGACAGTTTATTAATGCTACTCTACTGCATGGTCATATTATAAAAATGCCTACTAAATATTTCCATTAATATCCATAGATTGTGTGCTTTTTATTGCATTGGGTAGCTAGTTAATTCAGAAGTGCCCTACTGTGCAAAATGCTGAAAATAAGCAACTATGAATGCTCATCCATAGACTCAGGAAACATAACAAAAGAGGAGGCAGAAGGAATAAGCGCCAAAGGACGAGAACCATGACATGCTTTTCTTGAACATGACATGGCTGTTATGCACACGAATTCACAGCAGATAGGGTTAGTTGTAGAAAACCTGTGTATAATTAAGCCACTTGAAAATTCAAGCATGGGCTGCAGATGGGCGTCAGAGGCCTCACCCTTAACTGAGGATCTATGGTTTGAGAGTAAAGAGTCACTTTTCTTTAGGAATATAGAGAGTGGTAGATTGCATAGATTGCATATTCCTTAGTGAATGACTCTAACACACTCACTTATGGGCAGCACAAATGCATAATTATAAAAAAAATAAGAGCATAAAGTTTGAACGAGGTTGGAGGTCCTGGGGGAGTTGAAGAGAGTGAGTGAGAGGTATGTATATTATTAACCAGATACATTGAACACATGTACAGAATTTACAAAGAATAAATAATGTTTTAAGCCCCAGAAAACAAAACTAACAACATTAAGTTCAGCAAATTGGCATAAAAATTGGCAAGTAACAATAAATTTTCTGTGTTTATTTTTCTTAGTCAAAATATACAGGTAATAATACCACCTACTTTTCAATGGTATTGAGTGAATTATACGAGGAAACATGTATAATGTACCCAGTCACCATTAGCTCAGCATTTATTAATAATACAATTACTATACTTTTCAGTAGAAAGAATCAGTTGGGAGTCTACAGGATGATTGCTGTAACCACAACACTAGGAGGGGAATGTGGCCCCAGGTTGATGTGTCTCAATAATTTGATGTCTGTTGGGAGACACTATGCTGTCATTTATGGCAAGTATGATCCAATACACAGCTATTTTAAGGATCTTAGTATTTGATTATTGGCTGATGAAATCATATGGATGTATAAATGTATGTATGTATGAATGAATGGATGGATATACATGTATATGCATCAATAGTTCCAAGTCATTTCATAAATGCCTAGGTCTATATCAAGATACTTCCGTATTAATGACTTTTGACATTGTGGTTTATTTTTCATTGAAATATGTCCTAAGAAGAAAAAAAAATCACCAAACAAGTAGTTACATAAGTATGTATTCCAGTTTTTTGGACAAGGTCTCACCATGAAGTCTTGGCTAGCCAGGAACTCAAACTTCCCACCATACTAGAGATCCACCTCCCCCTGCTTTGAGAGCTCCGAGATTAAAAGTTCTTTCCTTCTTTCTTCTTCCTTCTTTCCTTCCTTCCTTCCTTCCTTCCTTCCTTCCTTTCTTTCTTTCTTTCTTTCTTTCTTTCTTTCTTTCTTTCTTTCTTTCTTTCTTTCTTTCTTTC
>NW_026591450.1:5654780-5663216 GCF_907164565.1 Psammomys obesus | reverse complement strand
TTCTTTCTTTCTTTCTTTCTTTCTTTCTTTCTTTCTTTCTTTCTTTCAAGACAGGGTTTCTCTGTGTAGCCTTGGCTGTCCTAGACTCAATTTGCTGCCAGGCTGACCTTGATGTCACAAAGATATGCCTGCCTCTGCCTCCCAGAGTGCTGGGATGATAGCCATGCACCACCACAACTGGCTTCTTATAGAACCCAGGACTACCAGCCCAGGTCTGGCACCACCCATATAGGTGCATATGTTTGAATGCTTGGTTGCCAATTAGTGGAACTTTTTGGAAATGATAAGCGGTATGGCTTTATTGGAGTATGTGTATCCATGGAGGAATTGTGTCACTGGGAGTAGGCTTTGAAACTTCAAAAGTCCATGCCAGCACTCCCAACCCTTTACTTGCTGCTTGTGGATCAGGATATAAGTTCTCAGCACCAGGCCTGTCTGCTTACTACCATGACGGTCATTGGCTAACTCTCAAACACTATAACCAGCCTCTAACTAAATGTCTCTTTTGTAAAGTTGTCTTGGTCATCATATCTCTTGACAGCAATATAACAAACAGTAATTAATATAGTGGGTTTGTCTACAAGAATTAGCAGTGGCTAGTTCTTCAGTAGTCATCAGACTCAACTGAGAAGAAGCAAGGCTAATGTCAAATAAATTGATAACTACTGAATTCTGTGGAATGTCCCTGGACAATCAAGATCGTTGCAGAGTTGGAGGAATGATTAAATTCTGCTTCTTAAATTATCTAATCTATATTATGAGATCATGAATTCACCAACTCTGTATTATACATCATGGAACTATTTATTATAAAAATTAACTGCTCAGTAAATCTTTTGGCTAATTAAATGTACTTTCATCTATATTGTTACCTCACATTCTTATATGCTAAGAATATAATCTGGCCACTAACAGTAGCATACATTCCTCACAATTTAACTTTGTATTCTGCTATTATTTAAGAAATAATAAATTCAATGTCTTTCAGTTGGATTGCTATCATGATATCCATTGTGATAGATACATGATATTGACTAACACATTTTCTCTTCTTAGGGAACTAAATTTTGCTTTGACTTTAATCTTTGCTATTCTGTCCCTGTGTTGATAAACTTTCTCCCCAATCTCAATCTCTCTACGTATAGTATATTTGAGCAAGAAAAGAAAAGGCTTGGTTCCTAGAAGTTTCCCCTGCTTTAGTAAATATCAATCATTTAGGGAACATCATTTTATTTAAAGTGCAATATTAACAAGGAAACTCATGAGCAATACAAGTACTCTGAGGAGCAGTTATATTGTATATTCAGTAAGACTATCAAGTCTTGTGTCCTAATAGCTCTACTAAAGAGAGCTGTCACAGTGATACTTTCTCTTGAAGGAGTCAATAAGCATACCTAGGGATTTTACGCTTAAGACAGTGTATGTGGGCTGTGCCAAGGTAACACTTTCTTTCACAGTCTACCCAAGCTCTGCCATGCCCAATTCAAAATCATCAAAGGCAGTCAGTAAGGGCAAAGGTGATGAAGGCTTGGAACAGTACTAAATAGGAGCCAATATGGTGTATGGTTTGGAAACAAACATTTGTGGTAAATTTATATTAGAGTACAAGTCAAAGATGCTCATTCTATCAATTGATCCAATGGAGTGCAGGTTGGGAACACTAGCGCCATAGACTCAGTGCCACCTAGTGGCTAATCTGAGTGCCAGGCAGCACAAAAATGCCACTTTGGGCAAACACTCAGCTAGATCAGAAACACAGGCTATGTGCTTTATTCTATAGTCCACTCCTTAGAGAACCCTGACTCTCATTCTTACTTGAAAGGAAACTGTTTTGGCTCACATACCGTATTTATAAAAGTCTGTACTGGCAGCCACTAATCACAGACTGTGTCCTTGATAAAAACCAGCTTTCTGGTATACCTGATTCCATTGGGTAGGCTGGCATGGTTCATCACAGTTGAGCCTATAGAAGGGCAACATACATGTAAAATAGACCCTGGGACATGTCTTTTTTAGCATTCCGCCTATATTTGAGTCAGAAAGACAAATTTTACTATGCAGTTGCATTCAAATTCTATCTCCAAACTAAGAAATTATCTCTGGATAAGTTATTTAATCTTTTTTTAACCTTATGTCTAAAGATCTCTGAAATCTATAGAAGCAATAACTACTAATATCATCAAGTTATTACACATATTTAAATGAATTTATCTCTGTAATTTTCTAGACAAAAAAGTTAAGGAAACTGTAAATACTAGTATTTTAAAGTACTTTAAAGGAAAAGGGGCAAATGGCTTAAAATACTCACTAAATATAAAGTGACAAGATGCTTATTTGCTGTAGTTTGCTTGAGCTTAGACCCTCTCACATGCTAAGAGACTTCCCACCAATGAGCTATATCCTCATCCATTTTAATCATTTTAAAATTTTGAGAATATCCCAATACATTTTTCAGGATGACTTTGAACTTACAATACCCCTGCTGCAGCCTCAAAATATCTAAGATTACAAGTTTGGCATCAGGACCAAAAATGATTTTTAATGTTTTTTATTAAACCTTTTATAACTTGACAAATACCAATTTTATAATTTTTACTTGGTAATCCAAACTTCCTGAAAATCTGTATAGATGTTTATCAATCATAGGTATACAAGTATTGAAAGAATGGAGGAAACATCAGAATATTGAGCCCAAGTGATTCCTTTTCTCTCCCATCATTTCAGTAGACTTTGCGATACCACGTGATGCTTTCTTTGGCCGCATGGCACTCTTTCAAAAACCTGAGGAGATTAATTCTACCCACAGTTATTAGTTTTTGTGCAGAGGCTTGCAATCATTCCACTACAATTTTAGAAAAGTGACTTGTACTGGATCATAAATTCAAAAGGCAAATTCATCACACCTTCTTGTTAAGTGAGCTCTTTCCTTGACCATCTCCTTGCGGAATTCTAGTCAGCATTTATCACCTTAAAATTTTATATTATTGATGGTAGCAGAAAATAAATCATATGCGGTAACAGCACTGTGATCAAAAGTGAATAGATTGGTTTACTACTGAGAGTTATTGTCCTTAGTTACATTTCTGTCTTCTTTCATGTGGCTAACTTGAAGTTAGGCCTCTGAGTCCTCACCAGAATTGAATATAGAAATGGCTGCCATGGAGCAGCCATGCTCACTCAGAGAATGATATCTGCCCTGGGGTGTCAACCTTGCATGTGCCAAGGAGGTGAAGAAGATTTATCCAAACTACAGCTGGCTATTCCTATACTTGTATTTAAATTGGTGAATGTTTAAAAATAAACAGGAAATTATCTTCAGAAGATACGTGATCATGCTTTTTTTTTTCATTTTTCTTGTCACTAATCTTTACAAAAGCAAAGGGCAGCTATGTGATATATAAATAATAAGCTAAATGTGTCTCAAGACTACAGAAGGATCATCTTTTGCACAGAGATGGATCATGTCTCTCAATGTCAAGTAAAATGCATTTTTCTGGAAGCTAGCAGGCTTGAGTTTTCTATCATAGACAGGGGAGTAAGGGAGATAAATGTCTTAGACAACAAGAATACAGAACAGAAAACAGTGTGGAAACTGATGGTGAGTAGCAACCAAAGGAGGCAGAAAATGTCTCAAATACCCAGATACTGGGGCACAGTTCTGTAAGAAATAGTATATTTTATTTAAAAGAGTTATTAAAACAATATATAAGAGTTACCTATAAGACTACAATGTGTAGCTGGGCACTGTGGCACATGCCTATAGTCCCATCACTCAGAGAGGCAGAGGCACGTAGCTCTTTGTGAGTTGGAGGACAGCCTCGTCTACAAAGTGAGTCCAGGATAGCCAAGGCTACACAGAGAAACCCTGTCTCGAAAAAAAATTCTATAAGCTGTGTCAAGGATCAAAGAATGTTTCCTATCTACTCTAAATGATGGAACTTTGCGACAGGAAAACATTTTAGGGCGTGGATCAGCACAAAAGTTGGGAAAAATGGCAGTTGGAGACTGAGGGAGTTTATGTCACATACCTACTTACAAGGTACATAACACAAAAGTATTGTAAATGGAAAACATAGGTGTGATAAGACATTTCAGAAGCATTGAATGTTTCTAAATGTCTTATTATTTTCACTAAAAACAATCCAGCTGACACAAAACATCCCTACCCTCCCTCACGTCCTTAGAGAGCAGAAGACACAATTAAAAGACATGGTGTGTCCTGACAGTCAAGGCTGCATTGCAAGCCATGTTGAGAGAAGAGTAAAAAGGTCAAAAAAAGTTGGATTTGGGATCCAACTACTGATATCCAAAACTCAGAAATTTCCCTCAGATTAAATTAAACTACATTTTTCAGTGCTCAGAGATGGTAATTTTTTTTTTTTAATCAGAGTTAAATCACACAGCTCTGTTTTTTATAATTGCTCCTGGGCTCTATTCTATTTATTCAAGAGCTACAGTTCATGACTTTATTTCTTGTTTGACACCCGAGTTTGCTCTACATTTTTCTTAAAATAGCATTTCTAAAACAATGCCCTTCATTGACCCAAAGAAGCCAAGTAAGAAGGAGGACCTAAGGGAGGATGTTTGAATCTCACTCAGAAAGGGAAATAAAATAGACGTCGGAAGTGGATGAACAGAGGGAACAGGGTAGGAGAGGATGTGGAGAGGAAAATGAGGGTGAGGATGAGATGTGGGGAGAGTGGGAGTGAGAGGCCAAAGGGCTTGGAGAGAGAAGAGAAACCATGGGTGGGGCCATCTCTGTGACAAGCTGGAGACCTATGACAAGATAGGCTCTCTGGAGGACACGGGTGACTCAAGTGAAGACCCTTAGTAGCAGGGGCCATGGAGACTAAAGAGACCACCTTCTAGCCAGACAGGACTTCTAGTAGAGAGAAAGGAACACAAAACCACCTACAAAAATTTCAACCAAATAATTACCCTGCTTACAAGATGTGCAAGGATAAATATAGAACTGAGAATGGGAAATATTTAACTAATGCCTGGCCCAAACTGAGACCCACTCCATAGGAGAAAGCCAACCCCTGATACTGTTAACCATATGGAACCTAACATAGCTGTTCTCTGAGATGCTCTACCCAGAAGTGGATCAAAACAGATGCTGATACTCACAGCCAAACATTAGGCAGAGTGCAGGGGTGCCTTGTGGAAGAGTGTGTGTTTGGGGAAATAGGAGGCCCGGTGGGGACAAGAACTTTACAAGAAGGCCAATACATTTAACTGACCTGGGCCTGATGGTGGTTGGGGTTTATAGAGATTGAAGCCTCAACCAAGGACCATAAATAAACTGGATCTAGGCCCCAAACACATATGTAGCCTATGTGCAGCTTATTCTTCATGTGGGTCTTCTAGTAAGGGGAGCAACTAGCCTATGGGCAGCTTATTCTTCATGTGGGTCTTCTAGTAAGGGGAGCAACAGCTGTCTCTGACATGGATTCTGTTGCCTGCTTTTTGATCACTTCTCCCTGGAGGGGCTGCCTTGCTCAGCTTTAGTGGAGGAGGATGCAGTCAATCCTGATGTGGCTTGATGGGCTGAGGTGGACTGGTGGGAGAGGCAAACTACCCTTTTCTGAGGAGTTTTTGGGGAGAGGAATAGAGGAAAGAGGGAAAGAAGCTGACCAGGAAGAGAGGAGAGAGGGGCCTACAATCAGGATGTAAAGTAATTTTTTCTCAGTAAGCACAAAAGATACTTTTAACCAAATGACTTTGAGTGTACATGGGAAGAAAATAGCCGTGCATAAAATTTTCAGTTCATGATCCGTGATAAAGAAGATGAAAATGCAGCCACTCCTGTTGAAATCTGATAGACTAAGATCAGAAGGAAGGAAAGGAGGACCTCCCTTATCAGTGGACTTGGGGAGGGGCATGCATGAAAAAGGGGAAGGGAGCGTGGGTCTGGGAGGGGAGAAGGAAGGGGCTTATGGGGGGAATACAAAGTGAATAAAGTGTAATTAATAAAATTAAATTAAATTAAATTAAAAAAGAAAAAGGATCAAAAAAAGAATAGAGCAAACCCAAAATTATATAGGCTAATGTACAGTACAAAACAATCACATCTTAAATTTTCGCAGAAGGAACAGATTTTAAGTGCATTTTTTCGTAAGAGGGGAATGGTAGGTGATTTTGTTTGACTTTGCTCAGCATGTTACACACAATATTTACAATTAAAGAGAATAAACGATAACTAGAAGTCTTGAGTGCATATGGGCTAAAGATCTGTTTTTAAATTATAATCTGTAGATACTTTAATCAATATTATTCACGCTAAGTAACAAAATCAAAATTGAAAATAAGTCCATGACTATAAAATGAAATATATATGGCATGAAAGCAAATAAAGGTGATTTTGTAGGAGGAAAAAATAGAGGGCCAAAAAGAAAGAGATGGGGCAAAGGGGCAGGGAAAGGCACTGTGAGGTTGAGATGAATAAAACAGTCTGAAGACATGCATTACGGTGCAATAAGGAAAATTCATTACTTCGTGTGAATTACCTCATTTGCAAATTAATAAATTGAAATGGAAAAATGAAAATCTCATGCTTATAAATATCTGTGACGTTTTATTAAGCGATATTATGGTCTGTAGCTAGGTCCCCTACTCATATGTGGTTTGATGTGCTGGGGAAGTTTGATACGGGGCAACAGGTGCACCCATTCTCTGGGAGGAAAGGGAGAGGAGAAGGGGGAAGGAAGAGGAGGGTGTACTGGAAGGACAGGAGGAGGGGGCACCCTTGGGATATAAAGTAAATAAACTTAAATAAAACTAAAAAATTAAAGAGATCAACAAAGACCTTAATAAGTAAGAACTGAACAATGCAATGATAGTAAGAATCAATTACTGAAAAAACAAATAAACCTTTCCCAAATTATAGTAATTAACAGAACTCCAAAGCCTTGAAAAAAAAAATGGGGAAGGTGTGGCATTTCGTTTTGTTTGTTTTGCTTTGGTGAAAGAAAAAAGATCTTAAATTTTATGTATGAGAATTGACTATGTAAAAAATGTCAAATGTTTCTTAAAGACTTAAGAGTTAATGAAAAAAAAAACTGACTTTACAGGGTCTGGAATTATAAAGTACGTTACTCAAAAGCCTGATGTTAACATTGATAAAAAGGTCAGTGAAACTTTTGGTCCAGAGGAATCACTGATATAAGAAAGTTTGATATATAACGTACATGACATTTAAACTTAGTGGTAGAAATGTTTGACATAAATACTAGTTCAGACATATGGATGTTCATCTAGAAAAATAAGGACTGAAAAGCTGACCTTATATAGAGAAATAAATTACAGGGGGCATGCAGAGTTTAATTTAAGTGGCAAAAACAAAAACCTTTCAAACAAAAATTAGAAAACACTCCTACCAACCTCTAGCCATGATACATACTTAAAAACAGTACAAGAAAAGTTTATCTTTTATGCCAAAAGATAGAAAAAAATAAGGTAAATACAAGCAATGCATTCTAGAACTCCACATTCTCTTCTTTTCTACCACCTCATGGATCTCTCATAGTCTTGAAGCTGATTTTATAGCTTCACGCAGTTGCCCTAATGCTGGCACAATGGAGCTCTGTTCTCTCCCCTCCTCTCCAGCCAGAAGAGTTAATGGTTAATGGTGTTTACTTCATTTATTTATTTATTTATTTATTTATTTATTTATTTATTTATTTATTTATTATACAATGTTCTGTCTGCGTGTACAGCTGTAGGCCAGAAGAGGGCACAAAATCTCACTACTGATTGTTGTGAGCCACCATGTGGTTGCTGGGAATTGGACTCAGGATCTCTGTAAAAGCAGTCAGTGCTCCTAACCTCTGAGCCATCTCTCCAGCCCCCAAAGTTTTAATGAATGTGAATTTTAAATGCCACAGAGTCCATGGCAAAAAGTTAAACTTTGCTTCTCTTTGTGTTCTCTTCATTTTGGATTCCATTCTCTGAGAGGGAAATTTATTTTCAATTTTCTTTTTAGGTGATTTTAGAGAAATGTAATGACCTCTTATTCATTGTTCTAGAATTTGATAGCAACACTCTACACAACGGCAGACTCCAGAATAACATCTGAAAGAGAGCTAATTTACCCTCTGATATTGAACCTACCCTGCCTGGCTGATCCAGTTGGAATCCTTATGGGTGGATTTCAGTGAAGTTCTAGTAGGATGATCTGCAGAAATGATCTGGGAGCCCAGTTTAATCCCTCACCTGCAGTGTTCTTTGAGCCCAAGAGTGGTCTTCTCTTAGGCATAACTCTTCTCATGATCATAGATAAAGGCACAGTCATGGATAAGGAAGGTCTCTCACTTTCACTTCATAATGAGCAAAGGGGTTATCTAGTATTCAAGTTATAAATGAAGATTTGAAAACACAAAATTCTCTTTTCTTCTTCTTCTTCTTCTTCTTCTTCTTCTTCTTCTTCTTCTTCTT
>NW_026591450.1:5654618-5654770 GCF_907164565.1 Psammomys obesus | reverse complement strand
CTTCTTCTTCTTCTTCTTCTTCTTCTTCTTCTTCTTCTTCTTCTTCTCCTTCTTCTTCTTCTTCTCCTTCTACTTCCTTCTCCTTTTCTTTTTCTCCTTCTTCTCCTTCTTCTTCTTCTTCTTCTTCTTCTTCTTCTTCTTCTTCTTCTTCT